>NW_026728371.1:20000-78791 GCF_030684315.1 Stegostoma tigrinum
GCCAACATGTTCACAATTCGACAAAGCGTTCGAAAGTTCGACTATTAGCGTTCAAAAGTTCGACTGTTAGCGTTCAAAAGTTCGACAAAGTGTTCGCATGTTCGACAAAGTGTTCAAAATTCGACAAAGTGTTCGAAATTCGACAAAGTGTTCAAAATTCGACAAAGTGTTCAAAATTCGACAAAGTGTTCAAAATTCGACAAAGTGTTCAAAATCCGACCTCCGAGAGCTCTTTGGCATGCACACGAGTTCCAAATTGCCGCCCACCGTCTTTGGAACCGTTCCTCGGGCCCGTCTCAAAGTGGTCCCGAGCCGCCATTTTGTTCTAAAAAACGTGTTCCCGAAAATCTCCGGGTACCCCGCCAACCCCCCCGGCCGAAAATGACGAGTTGCACTTTGGGGGCGAATTTGAAATTTCAGTCCGACGATGAGGTACCGAAAGCCCGCAAACGGTACTCGGATCGTCCCCCTTGCCGACTTCCGTGATTTTTCAAAGTTAAAGTTTTCGGGCTGCGGACACTTTATTGCAACGGGGCAAGGCGCCGGGGCGAATTCCCACCCCTCCAGCGGGGCCCTGGAACTCCAACCCGGCGTGGATTTTCGGATTTTTCCCCTTCCCCACCGACTTTCCTCCGCTGACACTTAGAATTTTTTTTGACACTTAGAATTTTTTTTGACACTTAGAATTTTTTTGACACTTAGAATTTTTTTTGACACTTAGAATTTTTTTTGACACTTAGAATTTTTTTTGACACTTAGAATTTTTTTGACACTTAGAATTTTTTTGACACTTAGAATTTTTTTTGACACAGAATTTTTTTTGACACTTAGAATTTTTTTTGACACTTAGAATTTTTTTGACACTTAGAATTTTTTTTGACACTTAGAATTTTTTTTGACACTTAGAATTTTTTTTGACACTTAGAATTTTTTTGACACTTAGAATTTTTTTTGACACTTAGAATTTTTTTCTAAGTTTTTCCTTCTGGTTACTGACTTCCCTCGTCGGGCACGGGGATTTTCGACTTCCTCCTCCCGACCGAGGGGCCTCATTTTCGGGCATTTTCCTCAGATTTCCAAGCATTTTTAGACACTTTTCCCGACTTTTCCTGCTTACTGATTTCACACTTTTGGCCATTTTTATGCATTTTCCCGACTTTTCCTGCTTACTGATTTCACACTTTTGGCCATTTTTATGCATTTTCCCGACTTTTCCTGCTTACTGATTTCACACTTTTGGCCATTTTTAAGCATTTTCCTGGTTACTGATTTCACGCTTTTGGACATTTTCGGAGGTTCTGACGGCTTTTTCGCCTTACTGCTTCGGACATTTCGGGCACTTGGCTGACTTTTCCCGCTTACTCCTTCCGGGCTTTTACTCATTTTCGGAGGTTCTGACGGCTTTTTCGCCTTACTGCTTCGGACATTTCGGGCACTTGGCTGACTTTTCCCGCTTACTCCTTCCGGGCTTTTACTCATTTTCGGAGGTTCTGACGGCTTTTTCGCCTTACTGCTTCGGACATTTCGGGCACTTGGCTGACTTTTCCCGCTTACTCCTTCCGGGCTTTTACTCATTTTCGGAGGTTCTGACGGCTTTTTCGCCTTACTGCTTCGGACATTTCGGGCACTTGGCTGACTTTTCCCGCTTACTCCTTCCGGGCTTTTACTCATTTTCGGAGGTTCCGACGGCTTTTTCGCCTTACTGCTTCGGACATTTCGGGCACTTTGCTGACTTCTCCACCTTACTCCTTCCGGGCTTTTACTCATTTTCGGAGGTTCCGACGGCTTTTTCGCCTTACTGCTTCGGGCACTTTGCTGACCTTTTCCCGCTTACCCCTTTCAAGGTTTTGGACGTCTCCGGTCGGGTCCGCGCCCCTCGCCCGGGCCGGAACGCCTCCCCGCCGGCCGAGTTCCTCGGGGTCGCCCCCTCGCCCGGGAAAAACCGCTCCCCGCCGTCCCACAGCACTCCGACTCGGCCAGGCAGCCTCACGGGCACAGCGACTCCTGCCCACCTCGGGAACCGACGCCCCGCTCGGGCTCAGGCTCCGAAAAACCACCACAGCGGGGCAGCTACCCTCAATGCAGCCGAAATTCAAACTCCTCCCCTCCGAAAGGCGCGCCTCACCCGGCCACGGCCTCGGAACTGCTCCCCTTCCTCGGGATCGGCCCCTCGCCCGGGAAAACCCGCTCCCCGCCGTCCCACAGCACTCCGACTCGGCCAGGCAGCCTCACGGGCACAGCGACTCCTGCCCACCTCGGGAACCGACGCCCCGCTCGGGCTCAGGCTCCAAAAACCCACAACAGCGGGCAGCTACCCTCAATGCAGCCGAAATTCAAATTCCTCCCCTCCGAAAGGCGCGCCTCACCCGGCCACGGCCTCCAAATCGCTCCCCTTCCTCGGGATCGCCCCCTCGCCCGGGAAAACCCGCTCCCCGCCGTCCCACAGCACTCCGACTCGGCCAGGCAGCCTCACGGGCACAGCGACTCCTGCCCACCTCGGGAACCGACGCCCCGCTCGGGCTCAGGCTCCGAAAAACCACCACAGCGGGGCAGCTACCCTCAATGCAGCCGAAATTCAAATCCCTCCCCTTCGAGAGGCGCGCCTCACCCGGCCACGGCCTCCAAATCGCTCCCCTTAGGCGAAAATTAAGCCCCCGTGGCCGATAATACCCCTCCTTGATCGTGCACAAGGGCAGCTCCAAGTTGAACGGGCTCAGGCTCCAAAAACCCACAACAGCGGGCAGCTACCCTCAATGCAGCCGAAATTCAAATCCCTCCCCTTCGAGAGGCGCGCCTCACCCGGCCACGGCCTCCAAATCGCTCCCCTTAGGCGAAAATTAAGCCCCCGTGGCCGATAATACCCCTCCTTGATCGTGCACAAGGGCAGCTCCAAGTTGAACGGGCTCAGGCTCCAAAAACCCACAACAGCGGGCAGCTACCCTCAATGCAGCCGAAATTCAAATCCCTCCCCTTCGAGAGGCGCGCCTCACCCGGCCACGGCCTCCAAATCGCTCCCCTTAGGCGAAAATTAAGCCCCCGTGGCCGATAATACCCCTCCTTGATCGTGCACAAGGGCAGCTCCAAGTTGAACGGGCTCAGGCTCCAAAAACCCACAACAGCGGGCAGCTACCCTCAATGCAGCCGAAATTCAAATCCCTCCCCTTCGAGAGGCGCGCCTCACCCGGCCACGGCCTCCAAATCGCTCCCCTTAGGCGAAAATTAAGCCCCCGTGGCGGATAATACCCCTCCTTGATCGTGCACAAGGGCAGCTCCAAGTTGAACGGGCTCAGGCTCCAAAAACCCACAACAGCGGGCAGCTACCCTCAATGCAGCCGAAATTCAAATCCCTCCCCTTCGAGAGGCGCGCCTCACCCGGCCACGGCCTCCAAATCGCTCCCCTTAGGCGAAAATTAAGCCCCCGTGGCCGATAATACCCCTCCTTGATCGTGCACAAGGGCAGCTCCAAGTTGAACGGGCTCAGGCTCCAAAAACCCACAACAGCGGGCAGCTACCCTCAATGCAGCCGAAATTCAAATCCCTCCCCTTCGAAAGGCGCGCCTCACCCGGCCACGGCCTCCAAATCGCTCCCCTTAGGCGAAAATTAAGCCCCCGTGGCGGATAATACCCCTCCTTGATCGTGCACAAGGGCAGCTCCAAGTTGAACGGAGAAGTCAGTAACCAACCAAAAATAAGCTTGGTTACTGATTTCTCCCGTTGGTTACTGACTTCTCCCTTTGGTTACTGATTTCTCCCGTTGGTTACTCATTTCTCTTGTTGGTTACTGATTTCTCCCGTTGGTTACTGACTTCTCCCTTTGGTTACTGATTTCTCCCGTTGGTTACTGACTTCTCCCGTTGGTTACTCATTTCTCCCGTTGGTTACTCATTTCTCCCGTTGGTTACTCATTTCTCCTGTTGGTTACTGATTTCTTGGTTACTCATTTCTCTTCTTGGTTACTCATTTCTCCTGTTGGTTACTGATTTCTTGGTTACTCATTTCTCTTCTTGGTTACTCATTTCCCTTTCTGACACTTAGAATTTTTTTTGACACTTAGAATTCTTTTTGACACTTAGAATTTTTTTTGACACTTAGAATTTTTTTTGACACTTAGAATTTTTTTTGACACTTAGAATTTTTTTGACACTTAGAATTTTTTTTGACACTTAGAATTTTTTTTGACACTTAGAATTTTTTTTGACACTTAGAATTTTTTTTGACACTTAGAATTTTTTTGACACTTAGAATTTTTTTTGACACTTAGAATTTTTTTTGACACTTAGAATTTTTTTTGACACTTAGAATTTTTTTTGACACTTAGAATTCTTTTTGACACTTAGAATTTTTTTTGACACTTAGAATTTTTTTGACACTTAGAATTTTTTTGACACTTAGAATTCTTTTTGACACTTAGAATTTTTTTTGACACTTAGAATTTTTTTTGACACTTAGAATTTTTTTTGACACTTAGAATTTTTTTCTAAGTTTTTCCTTCTGGTTACTGACTTCCCTCGTCGGGCACGGGGATTTTCGACTTCCTCCTCCCGACCGAGGGGCCTCATTTTCGGGCATTTTCCTCAGATTTCCAAGCATTTTTAGACACTTTTCCCGACTTTTCCTGCTTACTGATTTCACACTTTTGGCCATTTTTATGCATTTTCCTGGTTACTGATTTCACGCTTTTGGACATTTTCGGAGGTTCCGACGGCTTTTTCGCCTTACTGCTTCGGGCACTTTGCTGACCTTTTCCCGCTTACCCCTTTCAAGGTTTTGGACGTCTCCGGTCAGGTCCGCGCCCCTCGCCCGGGCCGGAACGCCTCCCCGCCGGCCGAGTTCCTCGGGGTCGCCCCCTCGCCCGGGAAAAACCGCTCCCCGCCGTCCCACAGCACTCCGACTCGGCCAGGCAGCCTCACGGGCACAGCGACTCCTGCCCACCTCGGGAACCGACGCCCCGCTCGGGCTCAGGCTCCGAAAAACCACCACAGCGGGGCAGCTACCCTCAATGCAGCCGAAATTCAAACTCCTCCCCTCCGAAAGGCGCGCCTCACCCGGCCACGGCCTCGGAACTGCTCCCCTTCCTCGGGATCGGCCCCTCGCCCGGGAAAACCCGCTCCCCGCCGTCCCACAGCACTCCGACTCGGCCAGGCAGCCTCACGGGCACAGCGACTCCTGCCCACCTCGGGAACCGACGCCCCGCTCGGGCTCAGGCTCCAAAAACCCACAACAGCGGGCAGCTACCCTCAATGCAGCCGAAATTCAAATTCCTCCCCTCCGAAAGGCGCGCCTCACCCGGCCACGGCCTCCAAATCGCTCCCCTTCCTCGGGATCGCCCCCTCGCCCGGGAAAACCCGCTCCCCGCCGTCCCACAGCACTCCGACTCGGCCAGGCAGCCTCACGGGCACAGCGACTCCTGCCCACCTCGGGAACCGACGCCCCGCTCGGGCTCAGGCTCCGAAAAACCACCACAGCGGGGCAGCTACCCTCAATGCAGCCGAAATTCAAATCCCTCCCCTTCGAGAGGCGCGCCTCACCCGGCCACGGCCTCCAAATCGCTCCCCTTAGGCGAAAATTAAGCCCCCGTGGCCGATAATACCCCTCCTTGATCGTGCACAAGGGCAGCTCCAAGTTGAACGGGCTCAGGCTCCAAAAACCCACAACAGCGGGCAGCTACCCTCAATGCAGCCGAAATTCAAATCCCTCCCCTTCGAGAGGCGCGCCTCACCCGGCCACGGCCTCCAAATCGCTCCCCTTAGGCGAAAATTAAGCCCCCGTGGCCGATAATACCCCTCCTTGATCGTGCACAAGGGCAGCTCCAAGTTGAACGGGCTCAGGCTCCAAAAACCCACAACAGCGGGCAGCTACCCTCAATGCAGCCGAAATTCAAATCCCTCCCCTTCGAGAGGCGCGCCTCACCCGGCCACGGCCTCCAAATCGCTCCCCTTAGGCGAAAATTAAGCCCCCGTGGCCGATAATACCCCTCCTTGATCGTGCACAAGGGCAGCTCCAAGTTGAACGGGCTCAGGCTCCAAAAACCCACAACAGCGGGCAGCTACCCTCAATGCAGCCGAAATTCAAATCCCTCCCCTTCGAGAGGCGCGCCTCACCCGGCCACGGCCTCCAAATCGCTCCCCTTAGGCGAAAATTAAGCCCCCGTGGCGGATAATACCCCTCCTTGATCGTGCACAAGGGCAGCTCCAAGTTGAACGGGCTCAGGCTCCAAAAACCCACAACAGCGGGCAGCTACCCTCAATGCAGCCGAAATTCAAATCCCTCCCCTTCGAGAGGCGCGCCTCACCCGGCCACGGCCTCCAAATCGCTCCCCTTAGGCGAAAATTAAGCCCCCGTGGCCGATAATACCCCTCCTTGATCGTGCACAAGGGCAGCTCCAAGTTGAACGGGCTCAGGCTCCAAAAACCCACAACAGCGGGCAGCTACCCTCAATGCAGCCGAAATTCAAATCCCTCCCCTTCGAAAGGCGCGCCTCACCCGGCCACGGCCTCCAAATCGCTCCCCTTAGGCGAAAATTAAGCCACCGTGGCGGATAATACCCCTCCTTGATCGTGCACAAGGGCAGCTCCAAGTTGAACGGAGAAGTCAGTAACCAACCAAAAATAAGCTTGGTTACTGATTTCTCCCGTTGGTTACTGACTTCTCCCTTTGGTTACTGATTTCTCCCGTTGGTTACTCATTTCTCTTGTTGGTTACTGATTTCTCCCGTTGGTTACTGACTTCTCCCTTTGGTTACTGATTTCTCCCGTTGGTTACTGACTTCTCCCGTTGGTTACTCATTTCTCCCGTTGGTTACTCATTTCTCCCGTTGGTTACTCATTTCTCCTGTTGGTTACTGATTTCTTGGTTACTCATTTCTCTTCTTGGTTACTCATTTCTCCTGTTGGTTACTGATTTCTTGGTTACTCATTTCTCTTCTTGGTTACTCATTTCCCTTTCTGACACTTAGAATTTTTTTTGACACTTAGAATTCTTTTTGACACTTAGAATTTTTTTTGACACTTAGAATTTTTTTTGACACTTAGAATTTTTTTTGACACTTAGAATTTTTTTGACACTTAGAATTTTTTTTGACACTTAGAATTTTTTTTGACACTTAGAATTTTTTTTGACACTTAGAATTTTTTTTGACACTTAGAATTTTTTTGACACTTAGAATTTTTTTTGACACTTAGAATTTTTTTTGACACTTAGAATTTTTTTTGACACTTAGAATTTTTTTTGACACTTAGAATTCTTTTTGACACTTAGAATTTTTTTTGACACTTAGAATTCTTTTTGACACTTAGAATTTTTTTTGACACTTAGAATTTTTTTGACACTTAGAATTTTTTTGACACTTAGAATTCTTTTTGACACTTAGAATTTTTTTTGACACTTAGAATTTTTTTTGACACTTAGAATTTTTTTTGACACTTAGAATTTTTTTCTAAGTTTTTCCTTCTGGTTACTGACTTCCCTCGTCGGGCACGGGGATTTTCGACTTCCTCCTCCCGACCGAGGGGCCTCATTTTCGGGCATTTTCCTCAGATTTCCAAGCATTTTTAGACACTTTCCCCGACTTTTCCTGCTTACTGATTTCACACTTTTGGCCATTTTTATGCATTTTCCTGGTTACTGATTTCACGCTTTTGGACATTTTCGGAGGTTCCGACGGCTTTTTCGCCTTACTGCTTCGGGCACTTTGCTGACCTTTTCCCGCTTACCCCTTTCAAGGTTTTGGACGTCTCCGGTCAGGTCCGCGCCCCTCGCCCGGGCCGGAACGCCTCCCCGCCGGCCGAGTTCCTCGGGGTCGCCCCCTCGCCCGGGAAAAACCGCTCCCCGCCGTCCCACAGCACTCCGACTCGGCCAGGCAGCCTCACGGGCACAGCGACTCCTGCCCACCTCGGGAACCGACGCCCCGCTCGGGCTCAGGCTCCGAAAAACCACCACAGCGGGGCAGCTACCCTCAATGCAGCCGAAATTCAAACTCCTCCCCTCCGAAAGGCGCGCCTCACCCGGCCACGGCCTCGGAACTGCTCCCCTTCCTCGGGATCGGCCCCTCGCCCGGGAAAACCCGCTCCCCGCCGTCCCACAGCACTCCGACTCGGCCAGGCAGCCTCACGGGCACAGCGACTCCTGCCCACCTCGGGAACCGACGCCCCGCTCGGGCTCAGGCTCCAAAAACCCACAACAGCGGGCAGCTACCCTCAATGCAGCCGAAATTCAAATTCCTCCCCTCCGAAAGGCGCGCCTCACCCGGCCACGGCCTCCAAATCGCTCCCCTTCCTCGGGATCGCCCCCTCGCCCGGGAAAACCCGCTCCCCGCCGTCCCACAGCACTCCGACTCGGCCAGGCAGCCTCACGGGCACAGCGACTCCTGCCCACCTCGGGAACCGACGCCCCGCTCGGGCTCAGGCTCCGAAAAACCACCACAGCGGGGCAGCTACCCTCAATGCAGCCGAAATTCAAATCCCTCCCCTTCGAGAGGCGCGCCTCACCCGGCCACGGCCTCCAAATCGCTCCCCTTAGGCGAAAATTAAGCCCCCGTGGCCGATAATACCCCTCCTTGATCGTGCACAAGGGCAGCTCCAAGTTGAACGGGCTCAGGCTCCAAAAACCCACAACAGCGGGCAGCTACCCTCAATGCAGCCGAAATTCAAATCCCTCCCCTTCGAGAGGCGCGCCTCACCCGGCCACGGCCTCCAAATCGCTCCCCTTAGGCGAAAATTAAGCCCCCGTGGCCGATAATACCCCTCCTTGATCGTGCACAAGGGCAGCTCCAAGTTGAACGGGCTCAGGCTCCAAAAACCCACAACAGCGGGCAGCTACCCTCAATGCAGCCGAAATTCAAATCCCTCCCCTTCGAGAGGCGCGCCTCACCCGGCCACGGCCTCCAAATCGCTCCCCTTAGGCGAAAATTAAGCCCCCGTGGCCGATAATACCCCTCCTTGATCGTGCACAAGGGCAGCTCCAAGTTGAACGGGCTCAGGCTCCAAAAACCCACAACAGCGGGCAGCTACCCTCAATGCAGCCGAAATTCAAATCCCTCCCCTTCGAGAGGCGCGCCTCACCCGGCCACGGCCTCCAAATCGCTCCCCTTAGGCGAAAATTAAGCCCCCGTGGCGGATAATACCCCTCCTTGATCGTGCACAAGGGCAGCTCCAAGTTGAACGGGCTCAGGCTCCAAAAACCCACAACAGCGGGCAGCTACCCTCAATGCAGCCGAAATTCAAATCCCTCCCCTTCGAGAGGCGCGCCTCACCCGGCCACGGCCTCCAAATCGCTCCCCTTAGGCGAAAATTAAGCCCCCGTGGCCGATAATACCCCTCCTTGATCGTGCACAAGGGCAGCTCCAAGTTGAACGGGCTCAGGCTCCAAAAACCCACAACAGCGGGCAGCTACCCTCAATGCAGCCGAAATTCAAATCCCTCCCCTTCGAAAGGCGCGCCTCACCCGGCCACGGCCTCCAAATCGCTCCCCTTAGGCGAAAATTAAGCCCCCGTGGCGGATAATACCCCTCCTTGATCGTGCACAAGGGCAGCTCCAAGTTGAACGGAGAAGTCAGTAACCAACCAAAAATAAGCTTGGTTACTGATTTCTCCCGTTGGTTACTGACTTCTCCCTTTGGTTACTGATTTCTCCCGTTGGTTACTCATTTCTCTTGTTGGTTACTGATTTCTCCCGTTGGTTACTGACTTCTCCCTTTGGTTACTGATTTCTCCCGTTGGTTACTGACTTCTCCCGTTGGTTACTCATTTCTCCCGTTGGTTACTCATTTCTCCCGTTGGTTACTCATTTCTCCTGTTGGTTACTGATTTCTTGGTTACTCATTTCTCTTCTTGGTTACTCATTTCTCCTGTTGGTTACTGATTTCTTGGTTACTCATTTCTCTTCTTGGTTACTCATTTCCCTTTCTGACACTTAGAATTTTTTTTGACACTTAGAATTCTTTTTGACACTTAGAATTTTTTTTGACACTTAGAATTTTTTTTGACACTTAGAATTTTTTTTGACACTTAGAATTTTTTTGACACTTAGAATTTTTTTTGACACTTAGAATTTTTTTTGACACTTAGAATTTTTTTTGACACTTAGAATTTTTTTTGACACTTAGAATTTTTTTGACACTTAGAATTTTTTTTGACACTTAGAATTTTTTTTGACACTTAGAATTTTTTTTGACACTTAGAATTTTTTTTGACACTTAGAATTCTTTTTGACACTTAGAATTTTTTTTGACACTTAGAATTTTTTTGACTCTTAGAATTTTTTTGACACTTAGAATTCTTTTTGACACTTAGAATTTTTTTTGACACTTAGAATTTTTTTTGACACTTAGAATTTTTTTTGACACTTAGAATTTTTTTCTAAGTTTTTCCTTCTGGTTACTGACTTCCCTCGTCGGGCACGGGGATTTTCGACTTCCTCCTCCCGACCGAGGGGCCTCATTTTCGGGCATTTTCCTCAGATTTCCAAGCATTTTTAGACACTTTTCCCGACTTTTCCTGCTTACTGATTTCACACTTTTGGCCATTTTTATGCATTTTCCTGGTTACTGATTTCACGCTTTTGGACATTTTCGGAGGTTCCGACGGCTTTTTCGCCTTACTGCTTCGGGCACTTTGCTGACCTTTTCCCGCTTACCCCTTTCAAGGTTTTGGACGTCTCCGGTCAGGTCCGCGCCCCTCGCCCGGGCCGGAACGCCTCCCCGCCGGCCGAGTTCCTCGGGGTCGCCCCCTCGCCCGGGAAAAACCGCTCCCCGCCGTCCCACAGCACTCCGACTCGGCCAGGCAGCCTCACGGGCACAGCGACTCCTGCCCACCTCGGGAACCGACGCCCCGCTCGGGCTCAGGCTCCGAAAAACCACCACAGCGGGGCAGCTACCCTCAATGCAGCCGAAATTCAAACTCCTCCCCTCCGAAAGGCGCGCCTCACCCGGCCACGGCCTCGGAACTGCTCCCCTTCCTCGGGATCGGCCCCTCGCCCGGGAAAACCCGCTCCCCGCCGTCCCACAGCACTCCGACTCGGCCAGGCAGCCTCACGGGCACAGCGACTCCTGCCCACCTCGGGAACCGACGCCCCGCTCGGGCTCAGGCTCCAAAAACCCACAACAGCGGGCAGCTACCCTCAATGCAGCCGAAATTCAAATTCCTCCCCTCCGAAAGGCGCGCCTCACCCGGCCACGGCCTCCAAATCGCTCCCCTTCCTCGGGATCGCCCCCTCGCCCGGGAAAACCCGCTCCCCGCCGTCCCACAGCACTCCGACTCGGCCAGGCAGCCTCACGGGCACAGCGACTCCTGCCCACCTCGGGAACCGACGCCCCGCTCGGGCTCAGGCTCCGAAAAACCACCACAGCGGGGCAGCTACCCTCAATGCAGCCGAAATTCAAATCCCTCCCCTTCGAGAGGCGCGCCTCACCCGGCCACGGCCTCCAAATCGCTCCCCTTAGGCGAAAATTAAGCCCCCGTGGCCGATAATACCCCTCCTTGATCGTGCACAAGGGCAGCTCCAAGTTGAACGGGCTCAGGCTCCAAAAACCCACAACAGCGGGCAGCTACCCTCAATGCAGCCGAAATTCAAATCCCTCCCCTTCGAGAGGCGCGCCTCACCCGGCCACGGCCTCCAAATCGCTCCCCTTAGGCGAAAATTAAGCCCCCGTGGCCGATAATACCCCTCCTTGATCGTGCACAAGGGCAGCTCCAAGTTGAACGGGCTCAGGCTCCAAAAACCCACAACAGCGGGCAGCTACCCTCAATGCAGCCGAAATTCAAATCCCTCCCCTTCGAGAGGCGCGCCTCACCCGGCCACGGCCTCCAAATCGCTCCCCTTAGGCGAAAATTAAGCCCCCGTGGCCGATAATACCCCTCCTTGATCGTGCACAAGGGCAGCTCCAAGTTGAACGGGCTCAGGCTCCAAAAACCCACAACAGCGGGCAGCTACCCTCAATGCAGCCGAAATTCAAATCCCTCCCCTTCGAGAGGCGCGCCTCACCCGGCCACGGCCTCCAAATCGCTCCCCTTAGGCGAAAATTAAGCCCCCGTGGCGGATAATACCCCTCCTTGATCGTGCACAAGGGCAGCTCCAAGTTGAACGGGCTCAGGCTCCAAAAACCCACAACAGCGGGCAGCTACCCTCAATGCAGCCGAAATTCAAATCCCTCCCCTTCGAGAGGCGCGCCTCACCCGGCCACGGCCTCCAAATCGCTCCCCTTAGGCGAAAATTAAGCCCCCGTGGCCGATAATACCCCTCCTTGATCGTGCACAAGGGCAGCTCCAAGTTGAACGGGCTCAGGCTCCAAAAACCCACAACAGCGGGCAGCTACCCTCAATGCAGCCGAAATTCAAATCCCTCCCCTTCGAAAGGCGCGCCTCACCCGGCCACGGCCTCCAAATCGCTCCCCTTAGGCGAAAATTAAGCCCCCGTGGCGGATAATACCCCTCCTTGATCGTGCACAAGGGCAGCTCCAAGTTGAACGGAGAAGTCAGTAACCAACCAAAAATAAGCTTGGTTACTGATTTCTCCCGTTGGTTACTGACTTCTCCCTTTGGTTACTGATTTCTCCCGTTGGTTACTCATTTCTCTTGTTGGTTACTGATTTCTCCCGTTGGTTACTGACTTCTCCCTTTGGTTACTGATTTCTCCCGTTGGTTACTGACTTCTCCCGTTGGTTACTCATTTCTCCCGTTGGTTACTCATTTCTCCCGTTGGTTACTCATTTCTCCTGTTGGTTACTGATTTCTTGGTTACTCATTTCTCTTCTTGGTTACTCATTTCTCCTGTTGGTTACTGATTTCTTGGTTACTCATTTCTCTTCTTGGTTACTCATTTCCCTTTCTGACACTTAGAATTTTTTTTGACACTTAGAATTCTTTTTGACACTTAGAATTTTTTTTGACACTTAGAATTTTTTTTGACACTTAGAATTTTTTTTGACACTTAGAATTTTTTTGACACTTAGAATTTTTTTTGACACTTAGAATTTTTTTTGACACTTAGAATTTTTTTTGACACTTAGAATTTTTTTTGACACTTAGAATTTTTTTGACACTTAGAATTTTTTTTGACACTTAGAATTTTTTTTGACACTTAGAATTTTTTTTGACACTTAGAATTTTTTTTGACACTTAGAATTCTTTTTGACACTTAGAATTTTTTTTGACACTTAGAATTTTTTTGACACTTAGAATTTTTTTGACACTTAGAATTCTTTTTGACACTTAGAATTTTTTTTGACACTTAGAATTTTTTTTGACACTTAGAATTTTTTTTGACACTTAGAATTTTTTTCTAAGTTTTTCCTTCTGGTTACTGACTTCCCTCGTCGGGCACGGGGATTTTCGACTTCCTCCTCCCGACCGAGGGGCCTCATTTTCGGGCATTTTCCTCAGATTTCCAAGCATTTTTAGACACTTTTCCCGACTTTTCCTGCTTACTGATTTCACACTTTTGGCCATTTTTATGCATTTTCCTGGTTACTGATTTCACGCTTTTGGACATTTTCGGAGGTTCCGACGGCTTTTTCGCCTTACTGCTTCGGGCACTTTGCTGACCTTTTCCCGCTTACCCCTTTCAAGGTTTTGGACGTCTCCGGTCAGGTCCGCGCCCCTCGCCCGGGCCGGAACGCCTCCCCGCCGGCCGAGTTCCTCGGGGTCGCCCCCTCGCCCGGGAAAAACCGCTCCCCGCCGTCCCACAGCACTCCGACTCGGCCAGGCAGCCTCACGGGCACAGCGACTCCTGCCCACCTCGGGAACCGACGCCCCGCTCGGGCTCAGGCTCCGAAAAACCACCACAGCGGGGCAGCTACCCTCAATGCAGCCGAAATTCAAACTCCTCCCCTCCGAAAGGCGCGCCTCACCCGGCCACGGCCTCGGAACTGCTCCCCTTCCTCGGGATCGGCCCCTCGCCCGGGAAAACCCGCTCCCCGCCGTCCCACAGCACTCCGACTCGGCCAGGCAGCCTCACGGGCACAGCGACTCCTGCCCACCTCGGGAACCGACGCCCCGCTCGGGCTCAGGCTCCAAAAACCCACAACAGCGGGCAGCTACCCTCAATGCAGCCGAAATTCAAATTCCTCCCCTCCGAAAGGCGCGCCTCACCCGGCCACGGCCTCCAAATCGCTCCCCTTCCTCGGGATCGCCCCCTCGCCCGGGAAAACCCGCTCCCCGCCGTCCCACAGCACTCCGACTCGGCCAGGCAGCCTCACGGGCACAGCGACTCCTGCCCACCTCGGGAACCGACGCCCCGCTCGGGCTCAGGCTCCGAAAAACCACCACAGCGGGGCAGCTACCCTCAATGCAGCCGAAATTCAAATCCCTCCCCTTCGAGAGGCGCGCCTCACCCGGCCACGGCCTCCAAATCGCTCCCCTTAGGCGAAAATTAAGCCCCCGTGGCCGATAATACCCCTCCTTGATCGTGCACAAGGGCAGCTCCAAGTTGAACGGGCTCAGGCTCCAAAAACCCACAACAGCGGGCAGCTACCCTCAATGCAGCCGAAATTCAAATCCCTCCCCTTCGAGAGGCGCGCCTCACCCGGCCACGGCCTCCAAATCGCTCCCCTTAGGCGAAAATTAAGCCCCCGTGGCCGATAATACCCCTCCTTGATCGTGCACAAGGGCAGCTCCAAGTTGAACGGGCTCAGGCTCCAAAAACCCACAACAGCGGGCAGCTACCCTCAATGCAGCCGAAATTCAAATCCCTCCCCTTCGAGAGGCGCGCCTCACCCGGCCACGGCCTCCAAATCGCTCCCCTTAGGCGAAAATTAAGCCCCCGTGGCCGATAATACCCCTCCTTGATCGTGCACAAGGGCAGCTCCAAGTTGAACGGGCTCAGGCTCCAAAAACCCACAACAGCGGGCAGCTACCCTCAATGCAGCCGAAATTCAAATCCCTCCCCTTCGAAAGGCGCGCCTCACCCGGCCACGGCCTCCAAATCGCTCCCCTTAGGCGAAAATTAAGCCCCCGTGGCGGATAATACCCCTCCTTGATCGTGCACAAGGGCAGCTCCAAGTTGAACGGGCTCAGGCTCCAAAAACCCACAACAGCGGGCAGCTACCCTCAATGCAGCCGAAATTCAAATCCCTCCCCTTCGAGAGGCGCGCCTCACCCGGCCACGGCCTCCAAATCGCTCCCCTTAGGCGAAAATTAAGCCCCCGTGGCCGATAATACCCCTCCTTGATCGTGCACAAGGGCAGCTCCAAGTTGAACGGGCTCAGGCTCCAAAAACCCACAACAGCGGGCAGCTACCCTCAATGCAGCCGAAATTCAAATCCCTCCCCTTCGAAAGGCGCGCCTCACCCGGCCACGGCCTCCAAATCGCTCCCCTTAGGCGAAAATTAAGCCACCGTGGCGGATAATACCCCTCCTTGATCGTGCACAAGGGCAGCTCCAAGTTGAACGGAGAAGTCAGTAACCAACCAAAAATAAGCTTGGTTACTGATTTCTCCCGTTGGTTACTGACTTCTCCCTTTGGTTACTGATTTCTCCCGTTGGTTACTCATTTCTCTTGTTGGTTACTGATTTCTCCCGTTGGTTACTGACTTCTCCCTTTGGTTACTGATTTCTCCCGTTGGTTACTGACTTCTCCCGTTGGTTACTCATTTCTCCCGTTGGTTACTCATTTCTCCCGTTGGTTACTCATTTCTCCTGTTGGTTACTGATTTCTTGGTTACTCATTTCTCTTCTTGGTTACTCATTTCTCCTGTTGGTTACTGATTTCTTGGTTACTCATTTCTCTTCTTGGTTACTCATTTCCCTTTCTGACACTTAGAATTTTTTTTGACACTTAGAATTCTTTTTGACACTTAGAATTTTTTTTGACACTTAGAATTTTTTTTGACACTTAGAATTTTTTTTGACACTTAGAATTTTTTTGACACTTAGAATTTTTTTTGACACTTAGAATTTTTTTTGACACTTAGAATTTTTTTTGACACTTAGAATTTTTTTTGACACTTAGAATTTTTTTGACACTTAGAATTTTTTTTGACACTTAGAATTTTTTTTGACACTTAGAATTTTTTTTGACACTTAGAATTTTTTTTGACACTTAGAATTCTTTTTGACACTTAGAATTTTTTTTGACACTTAGAATTCTTTTTGACACTTAGAATTTTTTTTGACACTTAGAATTTTTTTGACACTTAGAATTTTTTTGACACTTAGAATTCTTTTTGACACTTAGAATTTTTTTTGACACTTAGAATTTTTTTTGACACTTAGAATTTTTTTTGACACTTAGAATTTTTTTCTAAGTTTTTCCTTCTGGTTACTGACTTCCCTCGTCGGGCACGGGGATTTTCGACTTCCTCCTCCCGACCGAGGGGCCTCATTTTCGGGCATTTTCCTCAGATTTCCAAGCATTTTTAGACACTTTCCCCGACTTTTCCTGCTTACTGATTTCACACTTTTGGCCATTTTTATGCATTTTCCTGGTTACTGATTTCACGCTTTTGGACATTTTCGGAGGTTCCGACGGCTTTTTCGCCTTACTGCTTCGGGCACTTTGCTGACCTTTTCCCGCTTACCCCTTTCAAGGTTTTGGACGTCTCCGGTCAGGTCCGCGCCCCTCGCCCGGGCCGGAACGCCTCCCCGCCGGCCGAGTTCCTCGGGGTCGCCCCCTCGCCCGGGAAAAACCGCTCCCCGCCGTCCCACAGCACTCCGACTCGGCCAGGCAGCCTCACGGGCACAGCGACTCCTGCCCACCTCGGGAACCGACGCCCCGCTCGGGCTCAGGCTCCGAAAAACCACCACAGCGGGGCAGCTACCCTCAATGCAGCCGAAATTCAAACTCCTCCCCTCCGAAAGGCGCGCCTCACCCGGCCACGGCCTCGGAACTGCTCCCCTTCCTCGGGATCGGCCCCTCGCCCGGGAAAACCCGCTCCCCGCCGTCCCACAGCACTCCGACTCGGCCAGGCAGCCTCACGGGCACAGCGACTCCTGCCCACCTCGGGAACCGACGCCCCGCTCGGGCTCAGGCTCCAAAAACCCACAACAGCGGGCAGCTACCCTCAATGCAGCCGAAATTCAAATTCCTCCCCTCCGAAAGGCGCGCCTCACCCGGCCACGGCCTCCAAATCGCTCCCCTTCCTCGGGATCGCCCCCTCGCCCGGGAAAACCCGCTCCCCGCCGTCCCACAGCACTCCGACTCGGCCAGGCAGCCTCACGGGCACAGCGACTCCTGCCCACCTCGGGAACCGACGCCCCGCTCGGGCTCAGGCTCCGAAAAACCACCACAGCGGGGCAGCTACCCTCAATGCAGCCGAAATTCAAATCCCTCCCCTTCGAGAGGCGCGCCTCACCCGGCCACGGCCTCCAAATCGCTCCCCTTAGGCGAAAATTAAGCCCCCGTGGCCGATAATACCCCTCCTTGATCGTGCACAAGGGCAGCTCCAAGTTGAACGGGCTCAGGCTCCAAAAACCCACAACAGCGGGCAGCTACCCTCAATGCAGCCGAAATTCAAATCCCTCCCCTTCGAGAGGCGCGCCTCACCCGGCCACGGCCTCCAAATCGCTCCCCTTAGGCGAAAATTAAGCCCCCGTGGCCGATAATACCCCTCCTTGATCGTGCACAAGGGCAGCTCCAAGTTGAACGGGCTCAGGCTCCAAAAACCCACAACAGCGGGCAGCTACCCTCAATGCAGCCGAAATTCAAATCCCTCCCCTTCGAGAGGCGCGCCTCACCCGGCCACGGCCTCCAAATCGCTCCCCTTAGGCGAAAATTAAGCCCCCGTGGCCGATAATACCCCTCCTTGATCGTGCACAAGGGCAGCTCCAAGTTGAACGGGCTCAGGCTCCAAAAACCCACAACAGCGGGCAGCTACCCTCAATGCAGCCGAAATTCAAATCCCTCCCCTTCGAGAGGCGCGCCTCACCCGGCCACGGCCTCCAAATCGCTCCCCTTAGGCGAAAATTAAGCCCCCGTGGCGGATAATACCCCTCCTTGATCGTGCACAAGGGCAGCTCCAAGTTGAACGGGCTCAGGCTCCAAAAACCCACAACAGCGGGCAGCTACCCTCAATGCAGCCGAAATTCAAATCCCTCCCCTTCGAGAGGCGCGCCTCACCCGGCCACGGCCTCCAAATCGCTCCCCTTAGGCGAAAATTAAGCCCCCGTGGCCGATAATACCCCTCCTTGATCGTGCACAAGGGCAGCTCCAAGTTGAACGGGCTCAGGCTCCAAAAACCCACAACAGCGGGCAGCTACCCTCAATGCAGCCGAAATTCAAATCCCTCCCCTTCGAAAGGCGCGCCTCACCCGGCCACGGCCTCCAAATCGCTCCCCTTAGGCGAAAATTAAGCCCCCGTGGCGGATAATACCCCTCCTTGATCGTGCACAAGGGCAGCTCCAAGTTGAACGGAGAAGTCAGTAACCAACCAAAAATAAGCTTGGTTACTGATTTCTCCCGTTGGTTACTGACTTCTCCCTTTGGTTACTGATTTCTCCCGTTGGTTACTCATTTCTCTTGTTGGTTACTGATTTCTCCCGTTGGTTACTGACTTCTCCCTTTGGTTACTGATTTCTCCCGTTGGTTACTGACTTCTCCCGTTGGTTACTCATTTCTCCCGTTGGTTACTCATTTCTCCCGTTGGTTACTCATTTCTCCTGTTGGTTACTGATTTCTTGGTTACTCATTTCTCTTCTTGGTTACTCATTTCTCCTGTTGGTTACTGATTTCTTGGTTACTCATTTCTCTTCTTGGTTACTCATTTCCCTTTCTGACACTTAGAATTTTTTTTGACACTTAGAATTCTTTTTGACACTTAGAATTTTTTTTGACACTTAGAATTTTTTTTGACACTTAGAATTTTTTTTGACACTTAGAATTTTTTTGACACTTAGAATTTTTTTTGACACTTAGAATTTTTTTTGACACTTAGAATTTTTTTTGACACTTAGAATTTTTTTTGACACTTAGAATTTTTTTGACACTTAGAATTTTTTTTGACACTTAGAATTTTTTTTGACACTTAGAATTTTTTTTGACACTTAGAATTTTTTTTGACACTTAGAATTCTTTTTGACACTTAGAATTTTTTTTGACACTTAGAATTTTTTTGACACTTAGAATTTTTTTGACACTTAGAATTCTTTTTGACACTTAGAATTTTTTTTGACACTTAGAATTTTTTTTGACACTTAGAATTTTTTTTGACACTTAGAATTTTTTTCTAAGTTTTTCCTTCTGGTTACTGACTTCCCTCGTCGGGCACGGGGATTTTCGACTTCCTCCTCCCGACCGAGGGGCCTCATTTTCGGGCATTTTCCTCAGATTTCCAAGCATTTTTAGACACTTTTCCCGACTTTTCCTGCTTACTGATTTCACACTTTTGGCCATTTTTATGCATTTTCCTGGTTACTGATTTCACGCTTTTGGACATTTTCGGAGGTTCCGACGGCTTTTTCGCCTTACTGCTTCGGGCACTTTGCTGACCTTTTCCCGCTTACCCCTTTCAAGGTTTTGGACGTCTCCGGTCAGGTCCGCGCCCCTCGCCCGGGCCGGAACGCCTCCCCGCCGGCCGAGTTCCTCGGGGTCGCCCCCTCGCCCGGGAAAAACCGCTCCCCGCCGTCCCACAGCACTCCGACTCGGCCAGGCAGCCTCACGGGCACAGCGACTCCTGCCCACCTCGGGAACCGACGCCCCGCTCGGGCTCAGGCTCCGAAAAACCACCACAGCGGGGCAGCTACCCTCAATGCAGCCGAAATTCAAACTCCTCCCCTCCGAAAGGCGCGCCTCACCCGGCCACGGCCTCGGAACTGCTCCCCTTCCTCGGGATCGGCCCCTCGCCCGGGAAAACCCGCTCCCCGCCGTCCCACAGCACTCCGACTCGGCCAGGCAGCCTCACGGGCACAGCGACTCCTGCCCACCTCGGGAACCGACGCCCCGCTCGGGCTCAGGCTCCAAAAACCCACAACAGCGGGCAGCTACCCTCAATGCAGCCGAAATTCAAATTCCTCCCCTCCGAAAGGCGCGCCTCACCCGGCCACGGCCTCCAAATCGCTCCCCTTCCTCGGGATCGCCCCCTCGCCCGGGAAAACCCGCTCCCCGCCGTCCCACAGCACTCCGACTCGGCCAGGCAGCCTCACGGGCACAGCGACTCCTGCCCACCTCGGGAACCGACGCCCCGCTCGGGCTCAGGCTCCGAAAAACCACCACAGCGGGGCAGCTACCCTCAATGCAGCCGAAATTCAAATCCCTCCCCTTCGAGAGGCGCGCCTCACCCGGCCACGGCCTCCAAATCGCTCCCCTTAGGCGAAAATTAAGCCCCCGTGGCCGATAATACCCCTCCTTGATCGTGCACAAGGGCAGCTCCAAGTTGAACGGGCTCAGGCTCCAAAAACCCACAACAGCGGGCAGCTACCCTCAATGCAGCCGAAATTCAAATCCCTCCCCTTCGAGAGGCGCGCCTCACCCGGCCACGGCCTCCAAATCGCTCCCCTTAGGCGAAAATTAAGCCCCCGTGGCCGATAATACCCCTCCTTGATCGTGCACAAGGGCAGCTCCAAGTTGAACGGGCTCAGGCTCCAAAAACCCACAACAGCGGGCAGCTACCCTCAATGCAGCCGAAATTCAAATCCCTCCCCTTCGAGAGGCGCGCCTCACCCGGCCACGGCCTCCAAATCGCTCCCCTTAGGCGAAAATTAAGCCCCCGTGGCCGATAATACCCCTCCTTGATCGTGCACAAGGGCAGCTCCAAGTTGAACGGGCTCAGGCTCCAAAAACCCACAACAGCGGGCAGCTACCCTCAATGCAGCCGAAATTCAAATCCCTCCCCTTCGAAAGGCGCGCCTCACCCGGCCACGGCCTCCAAATCGCTCCCCTTAGGCGAAAATTAAGCCCCCGTGGCGGATAATACCCCTCCTTGATCGTGCACAAGGGCAGCTCCAAGTTGAACGGGCTCAGGCTCCAAAAACCCACAACAGCGGGCAGCTACCCTCAATGCAGCCGAAATTCAAATCCCTCCCCTTCGAGAGGCGCGCCTCACCCGGCCACGGCCTCCAAATCGCTCCCCTTAGGCGAAAATTAAGCCCCCGTGGCCGATAATACCCCTCCTTGATCGTGCACAAGGGCAGCTCCAAGTTGAACGGGCTCAGGCTCCAAAAACCCACAACAGCGGGCAGCTACCCTCAATGCAGCCGAAATTCAAATCCCTCCCCTTCGAAAGGCGCGCCTCACCCGGCCACGGCCTCCAAATCGCTCCCCTTAGGCGAAAATTAAGCCACCGTGGCGGATAATACCCCTCCTTGATCGTGCACAAGGGCAGCTCCAAGTTGAACGGAGAAGTCAGTAACCAACCAAAAATAAGCTTGGTTACTGATTTCTCCCGTTGGTTACTGACTTCTCCCTTTGGTTACTGATTTCTCCCGTTGGTTACTCATTTCTCTTGTTGGTTACTGATTTCTCCCGTTGGTTACTGACTTCTCCCTTTGGTTACTGATTTCTCCCGTTGGTTACTGACTTCTCCCGTTGGTTACTCATTTCTCCCGTTGGTTACTCATTTCTCCCGTTGGTTACTCATTTCTCCTGTTGGTTACTGATTTCTTGGTTACTCATTTCTCTTCTTGGTTACTCATTTCTCCTGTTGGTTACTGATTTCTTGGTTACTCATTTCTCTTCTTGGTTACTCATTTCCCTTTCTGACACTTAGAATTTTTTTTGACACTTAGAATTCTTTTTGACACTTAGAATTTTTTTTGACACTTAGAATTTTTTTTGACACTTAGAATTTTTTTTGACACTTAGAATTTTTTTGACACTTAGAATTTTTTTTGACACTTAGAATTTTTTTTGACACTTAGAATTTTTTTTGACACTTAGAATTTTTTTTGACACTTAGAATTTTTTTGACACTTAGAATTTTTTTTGACACTTAGAATTTTTTTTGACACTTAGAATTTTTTTTGACACTTAGAATTTTTTTTGACACTTAGAATTCTTTTTGACACTTAGAATTTTTTTTGACACTTAGAATTCTTTTTGACACTTAGAATTTTTTTTGACACTTAGAATTTTTTTGACACTTAGAATTTTTTTGACACTTAGAATTCTTTTTGACACTTAGAATTTTTTTTGACACTTAGAATTTTTTTTGACACTTAGAATTTTTTTTGACACTTAGAATTTTTTTCTAAGTTTTTCCTTCTGGTTACTGACTTCCCTCGTCGGGCACGGGGATTTTCGACTTCCTCCTCCCGACCGAGGGGCCTCATTTTCGGGCATTTTCCTCAGATTTCCAAGCATTTTTAGACACTTTCCCCGACTTTTCCTGCTTACTGATTTCACACTTTTGGCCATTTTTATGCATTTTCCTGGTTACTGATTTCACGCTTTTGGACATTTTCGGAGGTTCCGACGGCTTTTTCGCCTTACTGCTTCGGGCACTTTGCTGACCTTTTCCCGCTTACCCCTTTCAAGGTTTTGGACGTCTCCGGTCAGGTCCGCGCCCCTCGCCCGGGCCGGAACGCCTCCCCGCCGGCCGAGTTCCTCGGGGTCGCCCCCTCGCCCGGGAAAAACCGCTCCCCGCCGTCCCACAGCACTCCGACTCGGCCAGGCAGCCTCACGGGCACAGCGACTCCTGCCCACCTCGGGAACCGACGCCCCGCTCGGGCTCAGGCTCCGAAAAACCACCACAGCGGGGCAGCTACCCTCAATGCAGCCGAAATTCAAACTCCTCCCCTCCGAAAGGCGCGCCTCACCCGGCCACGGCCTCGGAACTGCTCCCCTTCCTCGGGATCGGCCCCTCGCCCGGGAAAACCCGCTCCCCGCCGTCCCACAGCACTCCGACTCGGCCAGGCAGCCTCACGGGCACAGCGACTCCTGCCCACCTCGGGAACCGACGCCCCGCTCGGGCTCAGGCTCCAAAAACCCACAACAGCGGGCAGCTACCCTCAATGCAGCCGAAATTCAAATTCCTCCCCTCCGAAAGGCGCGCCTCACCCGGCCACGGCCTCCAAATCGCTCCCCTTCCTCGGGATCGCCCCCTCGCCCGGGAAAACCCGCTCCCCGCCGTCCCACAGCACTCCGACTCGGCCAGGCAGCCTCACGGGCACAGCGACTCCTGCCCACCTCGGGAACCGACGCCCCGCTCGGGCTCAGGCTCCGAAAAACCACCACAGCGGGGCAGCTACCCTCAATGCAGCCGAAATTCAAATCCCTCCCCTTCGAGAGGCGCGCCTCACCCGGCCACGGCCTCCAAATCGCTCCCCTTAGGCGAAAATTAAGCCCCCGTGGCCGATAATACCCCTCCTTGATCGTGCACAAGGGCAGCTCCAAGTTGAACGGGCTCAGGCTCCAAAAACCCACAACAGCGGGCAGCTACCCTCAATGCAGCCGAAATTCAAATCCCTCCCCTTCGAGAGGCGCGCCTCACCCGGCCACGGCCTCCAAATCGCTCCCCTTAGGCGAAAATTAAGCCCCCGTGGCCGATAATACCCCTCCTTGATCGTGCACAAGGGCAGCTCCAAGTTGAACGGGCTCAGGCTCCAAAAACCCACAACAGCGGGCAGCTACCCTCAATGCAGCCGAAATTCAAATCCCTCCCCTTCGAGAGGCGCGCCTCACCCGGCCACGGCCTCCAAATCGCTCCCCTTAGGCGAAAATTAAGCCCCCGTGGCCGATAATACCCCTCCTTGATCGTGCACAAGGGCAGCTCCAAGTTGAACGGGCTCAGGCTCCAAAAACCCACAACAGCGGGCAGCTACCCTCAATGCAGCCGAAATTCAAATCCCTCCCCTTCGAGAGGCGCGCCTCACCCGGCCACGGCCTCCAAATCGCTCCCCTTAGGCGAAAATTAAGCCCCCGTGGCGGATAATACCCCTCCTTGATCGTGCACAAGGGCAGCTCCAAGTTGAACGGGCTCAGGCTCCAAAAACCCACAACAGCGGGCAGCTACCCTCAATGCAGCCGAAATTCAAATCCCTCCCCTTCGAGAGGCGCGCCTCACCCGGCCACGGCCTCCAAATCGCTCCCCTTAGGCGAAAATTAAGCCCCCGTGGCCGATAATACCCCTCCTTGATCGTGCACAAGGGCAGCTCCAAGTTGAACGGGCTCAGGCTCCAAAAACCCACAACAGCGGGCAGCTACCCTCAATGCAGCCGAAATTCAAATCCCTCCCCTTCGAAAGGCGCGCCTCACCCGGCCACGGCCTCCAAATCGCTCCCCTTAGGCGAAAATTAAGCCCCCGTGGCGGATAATACCCCTCCTTGATCGTGCACAAGGGCAGCTCCAAGTTGAACGGAGAAGTCAGTAACCAACCAAAAATAAGCTTGGTTACTGATTTCTCCCGTTGGTTACTGACTTCTCCCTTTGGTTACTGATTTCTCCCGTTGGTTACTCATTTCTCTTGTTGGTTACTGATTTCTCCCGTTGGTTACTGACTTCTCCCTTTGGTTACTGATTTCTCCCGTTGGTTACTGACTTCTCCCGTTGGTTACTCATTTCTCCCGTTGGTTACTCATTTCTCCCGTTGGTTACTCATTTCTCCTGTTGGTTACTGATTTCTTGGTTACTCATTTCTCTTCTTGGTTACTCATTTCTCCTGTTGGTTACTGATTTCTTGGTTACTCATTTCTCTTCTTGGTTACTCATTTCCCTTTCTGACACTTAGAATTTTTTTTGACACTTAGAATTCTTTTTGACACTTAGAATTTTTTTTGACACTTAGAATTTTTTTTGACACTTAGAATTTTTTTTGACACTTAGAATTTTTTTGACACTTAGAATTTTTTTTGACACTTAGAATTTTTTTTGACACTTAGAATTTTTTTTGACACTTAGAATTTTTTTTGACACTTAGAATTTTTTTGACACTTAGAATTTTTTTTGACACTTAGAATTTTTTTTGACACTTAGAATTTTTTTTGACACTTAGAATTTTTTTTGACACTTAGAATTCTTTTTGACACTTAGAATTTTTTTTGACACTTAGAATTTTTTTGACACTTAGAATTTTTTTGACACTTAGAATTCTTTTTGACACTTAGAATTTTTTTTGACACTTAGAATTTTTTTTGACACTTAGAATTTTTTTTGACACTTAGAATTTTTTTCTAAGTTTTTCCTTCTGGTTACTGACTTCCCTCGTCGGGCACGGGGATTTTCGACTTCCTCCTCCCGACCGAGGGGCCTCATTTTCGGGCATTTTCCTCAGATTTCCAAGCATTTTTAGACACTTTTCCCGACTTTTCCTGCTTACTGATTTCACACTTTTGGCCATTTTTATGCATTTTCCTGGTTACTGATTTCACGCTTTTGGACATTTTCGGAGGTTCCGACGGCTTTTTCGCCTTACTGCTTCGGGCACTTTGCTGACCTTTTCCCGCTTACCCCTTTCAAGGTTTTGGACGTCTCCGGTCAGGTCCGCGCCCCTCGCCCGGGCCGGAACGCCTCCCCGCCGGCCGAGTTCCTCGGGGTCGCCCCCTCGCCCGGGAAAAACCGCTCCCCGCCGTCCCACAGCACTCCGACTCGGCCAGGCAGCCTCACGGGCACAGCGACTCCTGCCCACCTCGGGAACCGACGCCCCGCTCGGGCTCAGGCTCCGAAAAACCACCACAGCGGGGCAGCTACCCTCAATGCAGCCGAAATTCAAACTCCTCCCCTCCGAAAGGCGCGCCTCACCCGGCCACGGCCTCGGAACTGCTCCCCTTCCTCGGGATCGGCCCCTCGCCCGGGAAAACCCGCTCCCCGCCGTCCCACAGCACTCCGACTCGGCCAGGCAGCCTCACGGGCACAGCGACTCCTGCCCACCTCGGGAACCGACGCCCCGCTCGGGCTCAGGCTCCAAAAACCCACAACAGCGGGCAGCTACCCTCAATGCAGCCGAAATTCAAATTCCTCCCCTCCGAAAGGCGCGCCTCACCCGGCCACGGCCTCCAAATCGCTCCCCTTCCTCGGGATCGCCCCCTCGCCCGGGAAAACCCGCTCCCCGCCGTCCCACAGCACTCCGACTCGGCCAGGCAGCCTCACGGGCACAGCGACTCCTGCCCACCTCGGGAACCGACGCCCCGCTCGGGCTCAGGCTCCGAAAAACCACCACAGCGGGGCAGCTACCCTCAATGCAGCCGAAATTCAAATCCCTCCCCTTCGAGAGGCGCGCCTCACCCGGCCACGGCCTCCAAATCGCTCCCCTTAGGCGAAAATTAAGCCCCCGTGGCCGATAATACCCCTCCTTGATCGTGCACAAGGGCAGCTCCAAGTTGAACGGGCTCAGGCTCCAAAAACCCACAACAGCGGGCAGCTACCCTCAATGCAGCCGAAATTCAAATCCCTCCCCTTCGAGAGGCGCGCCTCACCCGGCCACGGCCTCCAAATCGCTCCCCTTAGGCGAAAATTAAGCCCCCGTGGCCGATAATACCCCTCCTTGATCGTGCACAAGGGCAGCTCCAAGTTGAACGGGCTCAGGCTCCAAAAACCCACAACAGCGGGCAGCTACCCTCAATGCAGCCGAAATTCAAATCCCTCCCCTTCGAGAGGCGCGCCTCACCCGGCCACGGCCTCCAAATCGCTCCCCTTAGGCGAAAATTAAGCCCCCGTGGCCGATAATACCCCTCCTTGATCGTGCACAAGGGCAGCTCCAAGTTGAACGGGCTCAGGCTCCAAAAACCCACAACAGCGGGCAGCTACCCTCAATGCAGCCGAAATTCAAATCCCTCCCCTTCGAGAGGCGCGCCTCACCCGGCCACGGCCTCCAAATCGCTCCCCTTAGGCGAAAATTAAGCCCCCGTGGCGGATAATACCCCTCCTTGATCGTGCACAAGGGCAGCTCCAAGTTGAACGGGCTCAGGCTCCAAAAACCCACAACAGCGGGCAGCTACCCTCAATGCAGCCGAAATTCAAATCCCTCCCCTTCGAGAGGCGCGCCTCACCCGGCCACGGCCTCCAAATCGCTCCCCTTAGGCGAAAATTAAGCCCCCGTGGCCGATAATACCCCTCCTTGATCGTGCACAAGGGCAGCTCCAAGTTGAACGGGCTCAGGCTCCAAAAACCCACAACAGCGGGCAGCTACCCTCAATGCAGCCGAAATTCAAATCCCTCCCCTTCGAAAGGCGCGCCTCACCCGGCCACGGCCTCCAAATCGCTCCCCTTAGGCGAAAATTAAGCCACCGTGGCGGATAATACCCCTCCTTGATCGTGCACAAGGGCAGCTCCAAGTTGAACGGAGAAGTCAGTAACCAACCAAAAATAAGCTTGGTTACTGATTTCTCCCGTTGGTTACTGACTTCTCCCTTTGGTTACTGATTTCTCCCGTTGGTTACTCATTTCTCTTGTTGGTTACTGATTTCTCCCGTTGGTTACTGACTTCTCCCTTTGGTTACTGATTTCTCCCGTTGGTTACTGACTTCTCCCGTTGGTTACTCATTTCTCCCGTTGGTTACTCATTTCTCCCGTTGGTTACTCATTTCTCCTGTTGGTTACTGATTTCTTGGTTACTCATTTCTCTTCTTGGTTACTCATTTCTCCTGTTGGTTACTGATTTCTTGGTTACTCATTTCTCTTCTTGGTTACTCATTTCCCTTTCTGACACTTAGAATTTTTTTTGACACTTAGAATTCTTTTTGACACTTAGAATTTTTTTTGACACTTAGAATTTTTTTTGACACTTAGAATTTTTTTTGACACTTAGAATTTTTTTGACACTTAGAATTTTTTTTGACACTTAGAATTTTTTTTGACACTTAGAATTTTTTTTGACACTTAGAATTTTTTTTGACACTTAGAATTTTTTTGACACTTAGAATTTTTTTTGACACTTAGAATTTTTTTTGACACTTAGAATTTTTTTTGACACTTAGAATTTTTTTTGACACTTAGAATTCTTTTTGACACTTAGAATTTTTTTTGACACTTAGAATTCTTTTTGACACTTAGAATTTTTTTTGACACTTAGAATTTTTTTGACACTTAGAATTTTTTTGACACTTAGAATTCTTTTTGACACTTAGAATTTTTTTTGACACTTAGAATTTTTTTTGACACTTAGAATTTTTTTTGACACTTAGAATTTTTTTCTAACTTTTTCCTTCTGGTTACTGACTTCCCTCGTCGGGCACGGGGATTTTCGACTTCCTCCTCCCGACCGAGGGGCCTCATTTTCGGGCATTTTCCTCAGATTTCCAAGCATTTTTAGACACTTTCCCCGACTTTTCCTGCTTACTGATTTCACACTTTTGGCCATTTTTATGCATTTTCCTGGTTACTGATTTCACGCTTTTGGACATTTTCGGAGGTTCCGACGGCTTTTTCGCCTTACTGCTTCGGGCACTTTGCTGACCTTTTCCCGCTTACCCCTTTCAAGGTTTTGGACGTCTCCGGTCAGGTCCGCGCCCCTCGCCCGGGCCGGAACGCCTCCCCGCCGGCCGAGTTCCTCGGGGTCGCCCCCTCGCCCGGGAAAAACCGCTCCCCGCCGTCCCACAGCACTCCGACTCGGCCAGGCAGCCTCACGGGCACAGCGACTCCTGCCCACCTCGGGAACCGACGCCCCGCTCGGGCTCAGGCTCCGAAAAACCACCACAGCGGGGCAGCTACCCTCAATGCAGCCGAAATTCAAACTCCTCCCCTCCGAAAGGCGCGCCTCACCCGGCCACGGCCTCGGAACTGCTCCCCTTCCTCGGGATCGGCCCCTCGCCCGGGAAAACCCGCTCCCCGCCGTCCCACAGCACTCCGACTCGGCCAGGCAGCCTCACGGGCACAGCGACTCCTGCCCACCTCGGGAACCGACGCCCCGCTCGGGCTCAGGCTCCAAAAACCCACAACAGCGGGCAGCTACCCTCAATGCAGCCGAAATTCAAATTCCTCCCCTCCGAAAGGCGCGCCTCACCCGGCCACGGCCTCCAAATCGCTCCCCTTCCTCGGGATCGCCCCCTCGCCCGGGAAAACCCGCTCCCCGCCGTCCCACAGCACTCCGACTCGGCCAGGCAGCCTCACGGGCACAGCGACTCCTGCCCACCTCGGGAACCGACGCCCCGCTCGGGCTCAGGCTCCGAAAAACCACCACAGCGGGGCAGCTACCCTCAATGCAGCCGAAATTCAAATCCCTCCCCTTCGAGAGGCGCGCCTCACCCGGCCACGGCCTCCAAATCGCTCCCCTTAGGCGAAAATTAAGCCCCCGTGGCCGATAATACCCCTCCTTGATCGTGCACAAGGGCAGCTCCAAGTTGAACGGGCTCAGGCTCCAAAAACCCACAACAGCGGGCAGCTACCCTCAATGCAGCCGAAATTCAAATCCCTCCCCTTCGAGAGGCGCGCCTCACCCGGCCACGGCCTCCAAATCGCTCCCCTTAGGCGAAAATTAAGCCCCCGTGGCCGATAATACCCCTCCTTGATCGTGCACAAGGGCAGCTCCAAGTTGAACGGGCTCAGGCTCCAAAAACCCACAACAGCGGGCAGCTACCCTCAATGCAGCCGAAATTCAAATCCCTCCCCTTCGAGAGGCGCGCCTCACCCGGCCACGGCCTCCAAATCGCTCCCCTTAGGCGAAAATTAAGCCCCCGTGGCCGATAATACCCCTCCTTGATCGTGCACAAGGGCAGCTCCAAGTTGAACGGGCTCAGGCTCCAAAAACCCACAACAGCGGGCAGCTACCCTCAATGCAGCCGAAATTCAAATCCCTCCCCTTCGAGAGGCGCGCCTCACCCGGCCACGGCCTCCAAATCGCTCCCCTTAGGCGAAAATTAAGCCCCCGTGGCGGATAATACCCCTCCTTGATCGTGCACAAGGGCAGCTCCAAGTTGAACGGGCTCAGGCTCCAAAAACCCACAACAGCGGGCAGCTACCCTCAATGCAGCCGAAATTCAAATCCCTCCCCTTCGAGAGGCGCGCCTCACCCGGCCACGGCCTCCAAATCGCTCCCCTTAGGCGAAAATTAAGCCCCCGTGGCCGATAATACCCCTCCTTGATCGTGCACAAGGGCAGCTCCAAGTTGAACGGGCTCAGGCTCCAAAAACCCACAACAGCGGGCAGCTACCCTCAATGCAGCCGAAATTCAAATCCCTCCCCTTCGAAAGGCGCGCCTCACCCGGCCACGGCCTCCAAATCGCTCCCCTTAGGCGAAAATTAAGCCCCCGTGGCGGATAATACCCCTCCTTGATCGTGCACAAGGGCAGCTCCAAGTTGAACGGAGAAGTCAGTAACCAACCAAAAATAAGCTTGGTTACTGATTTCTCCCGTTGGTTACTGACTTCTCCCTTTGGTTACTGATTTCTCCCGTTGGTTACTCATTTCTCTTGTTGGTTACTGATTTCTCCCGTTGGTTACTGACTTCTCCCTTTGGTTACTGATTTCTCCCGTTGGTTACTGACTTCTCCCGTTGGTTACTCATTTCTCCCGTTGGTTACTCATTTCTCCCGTTGGTTACTCATTTCTCCTGTTGGTTACTGATTTCTTGGTTACTCATTTCTCTTCTTGGTTACTCATTTCTCCTGTTGGTTACTGATTTCTTGGTTACTCATTTCTCTTCTTGGTTACTCATTTCCCTTTCTGACACTTAGAATTTTTTTTGACACTTAGAATTCTTTTTGACACTTAGAATTTTTTTTGACACTTAGAATTTTTTTTGACACTTAGAATTTTTTTTGACACTTAGAATTTTTTTGACACTTAGAATTTTTTTTGACACTTAGAATTTTTTTTGACACTTAGAATTTTTTTTGACACTTAGAATTTTTTTTGACACTTAGAATTTTTTTGACACTTAGAATTTTTTTTGACACTTAGAATTTTTTTTGACACTTAGAATTTTTTTTGACACTTAGAATTTTTTTTGACACTTAGAATTCTTTTTGACACTTAGAATTTTTTTTGACACTTAGAATTTTTTTGACTCTTAGAATTTTTTTGACACTTAGAATTCTTTTTGACACTTAGAATTTTTTTTGACACTTAGAATTTTTTTTGACACTTAGAATTTTTTTTGACACTTAGAATTTTTTTCTAAGTTTTTCCTTCTGGTTACTGACTTCCCTCGTCGGGCACGGGGATTTTCGACTTCCTCCTCCCGACCGAGGGGCCTCATTTTCGGGCATTTTCCTCAGATTTCCAAGCATTTTTAGACACTTTTCCCGACTTTTCCTGCTTACTGATTTCACACTTTTGGCCATTTTTATGCATTTTCCTGGTTACTGATTTCACGCTTTTGGACATTTTCGGAGGTTCCGACGGCTTTTTCGCCTTACTGCTTCGGGCACTTTGCTGACCTTTTCCCGCTTACCCCTTTCAAGGTTTTGGACGTCTCCGGTCAGGTCCGCGCCCCTCGCCCGGGCCGGAACGCCTCCCCGCCGGCCGAGTTCCTCGGGGTCGCCCCCTCGCCCGGGAAAAACCGCTCCCCGCCGTCCCACAGCACTCCGACTCGGCCAGGCAGCCTCACGGGCACAGCGACTCCTGCCCACCTCGGGAACCGACGCCCCGCTCGGGCTCAGGCTCCGAAAAACCACCACAGCGGGGCAGCTACCCTCAATGCAGCCGAAATTCAAACTCCTCCCCTCCGAAAGGCGCGCCTCACCCGGCCACGGCCTCGGAACTGCTCCCCTTCCTCGGGATCGGCCCCTCGCCCGGGAAAACCCGCTCCCCGCCGTCCCACAGCACTCCGACTCGGCCAGGCAGCCTCACGGGCACAGCGACTCCTGCCCACCTCGGGAACCGACGCCCCGCTCGGGCTCAGGCTCCAAAAACCCACAACAGCGGGCAGCTACCCTCAATGCAGCCGAAATTCAAATTCCTCCCCTCCGAAAGGCGCGCCTCACCCGGCCACGGCCTCCAAATCGCTCCCCTTCCTCGGGATCGCCCCCTCGCCCGGGAAAACCCGCTCCCCGCCGTCCCACAGCACTCCGACTCGGCCAGGCAGCCTCACGGGCACAGCGACTCCTGCCCACCTCGGGAACCGACGCCCCGCTCGGGCTCAGGCTCCGAAAAACCACCACAGCGGGGCAGCTACCCTCAATGCAGCCGAAATTCAAATCCCTCCCCTTCGAGAGGCGCGCCTCACCCGGCCACGGCCTCCAAATCGCTCCCCTTAGGCGAAAATTAAGCCCCCGTGGCCGATAATACCCCTCCTTGATCGTGCACAAGGGCAGCTCCAAGTTGAACGGGCTCAGGCTCCAAAAACCCACAACAGCGGGCAGCTACCCTCAATGCAGCCGAAATTCAAATCCCTCCCCTTCGAGAGGCGCGCCTCACCCGGCCACGGCCTCCAAATCGCTCCCCTTAGGCGAAAATTAAGCCCCCGTGGCCGATAATACCCCTCCTTGATCGTGCACAAGGGCAGCTCCAAGTTGAACGGGCTCAGGCTCCAAAAACCCACAACAGCGGGCAGCTACCCTCAATGCAGCCGAAATTCAAATCCCTCCCCTTCGAGAGGCGCGCCTCACCCGGCCACGGCCTCCAAATCGCTCCCCTTAGGCGAAAATTAAGCCCCCGTGGCCGATAATACCCCTCCTTGATCGTGCACAAGGGCAGCTCCAAGTTGAACGGGCTCAGGCTCCAAAAACCCACAACAGCGGGCAGCTACCCTCAATGCAGCCGAAATTCAAATCCCTCCCCTTCGAGAGGCGCGCCTCACCCGGCCACGGCCTCCAAATCGCTCCCCTTAGGCGAAAATTAAGCCCCCGTGGCGGATAATACCCCTCCTTGATCGTGCACAAGGGCAGCTCCAAGTTGAACGGGCTCAGGCTCCAAAAACCCACAACAGCGGGCAGCTACCCTCAATGCAGCCGAAATTCAAATCCCTCCCCTTCGAGAGGCGCGCCTCACCCGGCCACGGCCTCCAAATCGCTCCCCTTAGGCGAAAATTAAGCCCCCGTGGCCGATAATACCCCTCCTTGATCGTGCACAAGGGCAGCTCCAAGTTGAACGGGCTCAGGCTCCAAAAACCCACAACAGCGGGCAGCTACCCTCAATGCAGCCGAAATTCAAATCCCTCCCCTTCGAAAGGCGCGCCTCACCCGGCCACGGCCTCCAAATCGCTCCCCTTAGGCGAAAATTAAGCCCCCGTGGCGGATAATACCCCTCCTTGATCGTGCACAAGGGCAGCTCCAAGTTGAACGGAGAAGTCAGTAACCAACCAAAAATAAGCTTGGTTACTGATTTCTCCCGTTGGTTACTGACTTCTCCCTTTGGTTACTGATTTCTCCCGTTGGTTACTCATTTCTCTTGTTGGTTACTGATTTCTCCCGTTGGTTACTGACTTCTCCCTTTGGTTACTGATTTCTCCCGTTGGTTACTGACTTCTCCCGTTGGTTACTCATTTCTCCCGTTGGTTACTCATTTCTCCCGTTGGTTACTCATTTCTCCTGTTGGTTACTGATTTCTTGGTTACTCATTTCTCTTCTTGGTTACTCATTTCTCCTGTTGGTTACTGATTTCTTGGTTACTCATTTCTCTTCTTGGTTACTCATTTCCCTTTCTGACACTTAGAATTTTTTTTGACACTTAGAATTCTTTTTGACACTTAGAATTTTTTTTGACACTTAGAATTTTTTTTGACACTTAGAATTTTTTTTGACACTTAGAATTTTTTTGACACTTAGAATTTTTTTTGACACTTAGAATTTTTTTTGACACTTAGAATTTTTTTTGACACTTAGAATTTTTTTTGACACTTAGAATTTTTTTGACACTTAGAATTTTTTTTGACACTTAGAATTTTTTTTGACACTTAGAATTTTTTTTGACACTTAGAATTTTTTTTGACACTTAGAATTCTTTTTGACACTTAGAATTTTTTTTGACACTTAGAATTTTTTTGACACTTAGAATTTTTTTGACACTTAGAATTCTTTTTGACACTTAGAATTTTTTTTGACACTTAGAATTTTTTTTGACACTTAGAATTTTTTTTGACACTTAGAATTTTTTTCTAAGTTTTTCCTTCTGGTTACTGACTTCCCTCGTCGGGCACGGGGATTTTCGACTTCCTCCTCCCGACCGAGGGGCCTCATTTTCGGGCATTTTCCTCAGATTTCCAAGCATTTTTAGACACTTTTCCCGACTTTTCCTGCTTACTGATTTCACACTTTTGGCCATTTTTATGCATTTTCCTGGTTACTGATTTCACGCTTTTGGACATTTTCGGAGGTTCCGACGGCTTTTTCGCCTTACTGCTTCGGGCACTTTGCTGACCTTTTCCCGCTTACCCCTTTCAAGGTTTTGGACGTCTCCGGTCAGGTCCGCGCCCCTCGCCCGGGCCGGAACGCCTCCCCGCCGGCCGAGTTCCTCGGGGTCGCCCCCTCGCCCGGGAAAAACCGCTCCCCGCCGTCCCACAGCACTCCGACTCGGCCAGGCAGCCTCACGGGCACAGCGACTCCTGCCCACCTCGGGAACCGACGCCCCGCTCGGGCTCAGGCTCCGAAAAACCACCACAGCGGGGCAGCTACCCTCAATGCAGCCGAAATTCAAACTCCTCCCCTCCGAAAGGCGCGCCTCACCCGGCCACGGCCTCGGAACTGCTCCCCTTCCTCGGGATCGGCCCCTCGCCCGGGAAAACCCGCTCCCCGCCGTCCCACAGCACTCCGACTCGGCCAGGCAGCCTCACGGGCACAGCGACTCCTGCCCACCTCGGGAACCGACGCCCCGCTCGGGCTCAGGCTCCAAAAACCCACAACAGCGGGCAGCTACCCTCAATGCAGCCGAAATTCAAATTCCTCCCCTCCGAAAGGCGCGCCTCACCCGGCCACGGCCTCCAAATCGCTCCCCTTCCTCGGGATCGCCCCCTCGCCCGGGAAAACCCGCTCCCCGCCGTCCCACAGCACTCCGACTCGGCCAGGCAGCCTCACGGGCACAGCGACTCCTGCCCACCTCGGGAACCGACGCCCCGCTCGGGCTCAGGCTCCGAAAAACCACCACAGCGGGGCAGCTACCCTCAATGCAGCCGAAATTCAAATCCCTCCCCTTCGAGAGGCGCGCCTCACCCGGCCACGGCCTCCAAATCGCTCCCCTTAGGCGAAAATTAAGCCCCCGTGGCCGATAATACCCCTCCTTGATCGTGCACAAGGGCAGCTCCAAGTTGAACGGGCTCAGGCTCCAAAAACCCACAACAGCGGGCAGCTACCCTCAATGCAGCCGAAATTCAAATCCCTCCCCTTCGAGAGGCGCGCCTCACCCGGCCACGGCCTCCAAATCGCTCCCCTTAGGCGAAAATTAAGCCCCCGTGGCCGATAATACCCCTCCTTGATCGTGCACAAGGGCAGCTCCAAGTTGAACGGGCTCAGGCTCCAAAAACCCACAACAGCGGGCAGCTACCCTCAATGCAGCCGAAATTCAAATCCCTCCCCTTCGAGAGGCGCGCCTCACCCGGCCACGGCCTCCAAATCGCTCCCCTTAGGCGAAAATTAAGCCCCCGTGGCCGATAATACCCCTCCTTGATCGTGCACAAGGGCAGCTCCAAGTTGAACGGGCTCAGGCTCCAAAAACCCACAACAGCGGGCAGCTACCCTCAATGCAGCCGAAATTCAAATCCCTCCCCTTCGAAAGGCGCGCCTCACCCGGCCACGGCCTCCAAATCGCTCCCCTTAGGCGAAAATTAAGCCCCCGTGGCGGATAATACCCCTCCTTGATCGTGCACAAGGGCAGCTCCAAGTTGAACGGGCTCAGGCTCCAAAAACCCACAACAGCGGGCAGCTACCCTCAATGCAGCCGAAATTCAAATCCCTCCCCTTCGAGAGGCGCGCCTCACCCGGCCACGGCCTCCAAATCGCTCCCCTTAGGCGAAAATTAAGCCCCCGTGGCCGATAATACCCCTCCTTGATCGTGCACAAGGGCAGCTCCAAGTTGAACGGGCTCAGGCTCCAAAAACCCACAACAGCGGGCAGCTACCCTCAATGCAGCCGAAATTCAAATCCCTCCCCTTCGAAAGGCGCGCCTCACCCGGCCACGGCCTCCAAATCGCTCCCCTTAGGCGAAAATTAAGCCACCGTGGCGGATAATACCCCTCCTTGATCGTGCACAAGGGCAGCTCCAAGTTGAACGGAGAAGTCAGTAACCAACCAAAAATAAGCTTGGTTACTGATTTCTCCCGTTGGTTACTGACTTCTCCCTTTGGTTACTGATTTCTCCCGTTGGTTACTCATTTCTCTTGTTGGTTACTGATTTCTCCCGTTGGTTACTGACTTCTCCCTTTGGTTACTGATTTCTCCCGTTGGTTACTGACTTCTCCCGTTGGTTACTCATTTCTCCCGTTGGTTACTCATTTCTCCCGTTGGTTACTCATTTCTCCTGTTGGTTACTGATTTCTTGGTTACTCATTTCTCTTCTTGGTTACTCATTTCTCCTGTTGGTTACTGATTTCTTGGTTACTCATTTCTCTTCTTGGTTACTCATTTCCCTTTCTGACACTTAGAATTTTTTTTGACACTTAGAATTCTTTTTGACACTTAGAATTTTTTTTGACACTTAGAATTTTTTTTGACACTTAGAATTTTTTTTGACACTTAGAATTTTTTTGACACTTAGAATTTTTTTTGACACTTAGAATTTTTTTTGACACTTAGAATTTTTTTTGACACTTAGAATTTTTTTTGACACTTAGAATTTTTTTGACACTTAGAATTTTTTTTGACACTTAGAATTTTTTTTGACACTTAGAATTTTTTTTGACACTTAGAATTTTTTTTGACACTTAGAATTCTTTTTGACACTTAGAATTTTTTTTGACACTTAGAATTCTTTTTGACACTTAGAATTTTTTTTGACACTTAGAATTTTTTTGACACTTAGAATTTTTTTGACACTTAGAATTCTTTTTGACACTTAGAATTTTTTTTGACACTTAGAATTTTTTTTGACACTTAGAATTTTTTTTGACACTTAGAATTTTTTTCTAAGTTTTTCCTTCTGGTTACTGACTTCCCTCGTCGGGCACGGGGATTTTCGACTTCCTCCTCCCGACCGAGGGGCCTCATTTTCGGGCATTTTCCTCAGATTTCCAAGCATTTTTAGACACTTTCCCCGACTTTTCCTGCTTACTGATTTCACACTTTTGGCCATTTTTATGCATTTTCCTGGTTACTGATTTCACGCTTTTGGACATTTTCGGAGGTTCCGACGGCTTTTTCGCCTTACTGCTTCGGGCACTTTGCTGACCTTTTCCCGCTTACCCCTTTCAAGGTTTTGGACGTCTCCGGTCAGGTCCGCGCCCCTCGCCCGGGCCGGAACGCCTCCCCGCCGGCCGAGTTCCTCGGGGTCGCCCCCTCGCCCGGGAAAAACCGCTCCCCGCCGTCCCACAGCACTCCGACTCGGCCAGGCAGCCTCACGGGCACAGCGACTCCTGCCCACCTCGGGAACCGACGCCCCGCTCGGGCTCAGGCTCCGAAAAACCACCACAGCGGGGCAGCTACCCTCAATGCAGCCGAAATTCAAACTCCTCCCCTCCGAAAGGCGCGCCTCACCCGGCCACGGCCTCGGAACTGCTCCCCTTCCTCGGGATCGGCCCCTCGCCCGGGAAAACCCGCTCCCCGCCGTCCCACAGCACTCCGACTCGGCCAGGCAGCCTCACGGGCACAGCGACTCCTGCCCACCTCGGGAACCGACGCCCCGCTCGGGCTCAGGCTCCAAAAACCCACAACAGCGGGCAGCTACCCTCAATGCAGCCGAAATTCAAATTCCTCCCCTCCGAAAGGCGCGCCTCACCCGGCCACGGCCTCCAAATCGCTCCCCTTCCTCGGGATCGCCCCCTCGCCCGGGAAAACCCGCTCCCCGCCGTCCCACAGCACTCCGACTCGGCCAGGCAGCCTCACGGGCACAGCGACTCCTGCCCACCTCGGGAACCGACGCCCCGCTCGGGCTCAGGCTCCGAAAAACCACCACAGCGGGGCAGCTACCCTCAATGCAGCCGAAATTCAAATCCCTCCCCTTCGAGAGGCGCGCCTCACCCGGCCACGGCCTCCAAATCGCTCCCCTTAGGCGAAAATTAAGCCCCCGTGGCCGATAATACCCCTCCTTGATCGTGCACAAGGGCAGCTCCAAGTTGAACGGGCTCAGGCTCCAAAAACCCACAACAGCGGGCAGCTACCCTCAATGCAGCCGAAATTCAAATCCCTCCCCTTCGAGAGGCGCGCCTCACCCGGCCACGGCCTCCAAATCGCTCCCCTTAGGCGAAAATTAAGCCCCCGTGGCCGATAATACCCCTCCTTGAACGTGCACAAGGGCAGCTCCAAGTTGAACGGGCTCAGGCTCCAAAAACCCACAACAGCGGGCAGCTACCCTCAATGCAGCCGAAATTCAAATCCCTCCCCTTCGAGAGGCGCGCCTCACCCGGCCACGGCCTCCAAATCGCTCCCCTTAGGCGAAAATTAAGCCCCCGTGGCCGATAATACCCCTCCTTGATCGTGCACAAGGGCAGCTCCAAGTTGAACGGGCTCAGGCTCCAAAAACCCACAACAGCGGGCAGCTACCCTCAATGCAGCCGAAATTCAAATCCCTCCCCTTCGAGAGGCGCGCCTCACCCGGCCACGGCCTCCAAATCGCTCCCCTTAGGCGAAAATTAAGCCCCCGTGGCGGATAATACCCCTCCTTGATCGTGCACAAGGGCAGCTCCAAGTTGAACGGGCTCAGGCTCCAAAAACCCACAACAGCGGGCAGCTACCCTCAATGCAGCCGAAATTCAAATCCCTCCCCTTCGAGAGGCGCGCCTCACCCGGCCACGGCCTCCAAATCGCTCCCCTTAGGCGAAAATTAAGCCCCCGTGGCCGATAATACCCCTCCTTGATCGTGCACAAGGGCAGCTCCAAGTTGAACGGGCTCAGGCTCCAAAAACCCACAACAGCGGGCAGCTACCCTCAATGCAGCCGAAATTCAAATCCCTCCCCTTCGAGAGGCGCGCCTCACCCGGCCACGGCCTCCAAATCGCTCCCCTTAGGCGAAAATTAAGCCCCCGTGGCCGATAATACCCCTCCTTGATCGTGCACAAGGGCAGCTCCAAGTTGAACGGGCTCAGGCTCCAAAAACCCACAACAGCGGGCAGCTACCCTCAATGCAGCCGAAATTCAAATCCCTCCCCTTCGAAAGGCGCGCCTCACCCGGCCACGGCCTCCAAATCGCTCCCCTTAGGCGAAAATTAAGCCCCCGTGGCGGATAATACCCCTCCTTGATCGTGCACAAGGGCAGCTCCAAGTTGAACGGAGAAGTCAGTAACCAACCAAAAATAAGCTTGGTTACTGATTTCTCCCGTTGGTTACTGACTTCTCCCTTTGGTTACTGATTTCTCCCGTTGGTTACTCATTTCTCTTGTTGGTTACTGATTTCTCCCGTTGGTTACTGACTTCTCCCTTTGGTTACTGATTTCTCCCGTTGGTTACTGACTTCTCCCGTTGGTTACTCATTTCTCCCGTTGGTTACTCATTTCTCCCGTTGGTTACTCATTTCTCCTGTTGGTTACTGATTTCTTGGTTACTCATTTCTCTTCTTGGTTACTCATTTCTCCTGTTGGTTACTGATTTCTTGGTTACTCATTTCTCTTCTTGGTTACTCATTTCCCTTTCTGACACTTAGAATTTTTTTTGACACTTAGAATTCTTTTTGACACTTAGAATTTTTTTTGACACTTAGAATTTTTTTTGACACTTAGAATTTTTTTTGACACTTAGAATTTTTTTGACACTTAGAATTTTTTTTGACACTTAGAATTTTTTTTGACACTTAGAATTTTTTTTGACACTTAGAATTTTTTTTGACACTTAGAATTTTTTTGACACTTAGAATTTTTTTTGACACTTAGAATTTTTTTTGACACTTAGAATTTTTTTTGACACTTAGAATTTTTTTTGACACTTAGAATTCTTTTTGACACTTAGAATTTTTTTTGACACTTAGAATTTTTTTGACACTTAGAATTTTTTTGACACTTAGAATTCTTTTTGACACTTAGAATTTTTTTTGACACTTAGAATTTTTTTTGACACTTAGAATTTTTTTTGACACTTAGAATTTTTTTCTAAGTTTTTCCTTCTGGTTACTGACTTCCCTCGTCGGGCACGGGGATTTTCGACTTCCTCCTCCCGACCGAGGGGCCTCATTTTCGGGCATTTTCCTCAGATTTCCAAGCATTTTTAGACACTTTTCCCGACTTTTCCTGCTTACTGATTTCACACTTTTGGCCATTTTTATGCATTTTCCTGGTTACTGATTTCACGCTTTTGGACATTTTCGGAGGTTCCGACGGCTTTTTCGCCTTACTGCTTCGGGCACTTTGCTGACCTTTTCCCGCTTACCCCTTTCAAGGTTTTGGACGTCTCCGGTCAGGTCCGCGCCCCTCGCCCGGGCCGGAACGCCTCCCCGCCGGCCGAGTTCCTCGGGGTCGCCCCCTCGCCCGGGAAAAACCGCTCCCCGCCGTCCCACAGCACTCCGACTCGGCCAGGCAGCCTCACGGGCACAGCGACTCCTGCCCACCTCGGGAACCGACGCCCCGCTCGGGCTCAGGCTCCGAAAAACCACCACAGCGGGGCAGCTACCCTCAATGCAGCCGAAATTCAAACTCCTCCCCTCCGAAAGGCGCGCCTCACCCGGCCACGGCCTCGGAACTGCTCCCCTTCCTCGGGATCGGCCCCTCGCCCGGGAAAACCCGCTCCCCGCCGTCCCACAGCACTCCGACTCGGCCAGGCAGCCTCACGGGCACAGCGACTCCTGCCCACCTCGGGAACCGACGCCCCGCTCGGGCTCAGGCTCCAAAAACCCACAACAGCGGGCAGCTACCCTCAATGCAGCCGAAATTCAAATTCCTCCCCTCCGAAAGGCGCGCCTCACCCGGCCACGGCCTCCAAATCGCTCCCCTTCCTCGGGATCGCCCCCTCGCCCGGGAAAACCCGCTCCCCGCCGTCCCACAGCACTCCGACTCGGCCAGGCAGCCTCACGGGCACAGCGACTCCTGCCCACCTCGGGAACCGACGCCCCGCTCGGGCTCAGGCTCCGAAAAACCACCACAGCGGGGCAGCTACCCTCAATGCAGCCGAAATTCAAATCCCTCCCCTTCGAGAGGCGCGCCTCACCCGGCCACGGCCTCCAAATCGCTCCCCTTAGGCGAAAATTAAGCCCCCGTGGCCGATAATACCCCTCCTTGATCGTGCACAAGGGCAGCTCCAAGTTGAACGGGCTCAGGCTCCAAAAACCCACAACAGCGGGCAGCTACCCTCAATGCAGCCGAAATTCAAATCCCTCCCCTTCGAGAGGCGCGCCTCACCCGGCCACGGCCTCCAAATCGCTCCCCTTAGGCGAAAATTAAGCCCCCGTGGCCGATAATACCCCTCCTTGATCGTGCACAAGGGCAGCTCCAAGTTGAACGGGCTCAGGCTCCAAAAACCCACAACAGCGGGCAGCTACCCTCAATGCAGCCGAAATTCAAATCCCTCCCCTTCGAGAGGCGCGCCTCACCCGGCCACGGCCTCCAAATCGCTCCCCTTAGGCGAAAATTAAGCCCCCGTGGCCGATAATACCCCTCCTTGATCGTGCACAAGGGCAGCTCCAAGTTGAACGGGCTCAGGCTCCAAAAACCCACAACAGCGGGCAGCTACCCTCAATGCAGCCGAAATTCAAATCCCTCCCCTTCGAGAGGCGCGCCTCACCCGGCCACGGCCTCCAAATCGCTCCCCTTAGGCGAAAATTAAGCCCCCGTGGCGGATAATACCCCTCCTTGATCGTGCACAAGGGCAGCTCCAAGTTGAACGGGCTCAGGCTCCAAAAACCCACAACAGCGGGCAGCTACCCTCAATGCAGCCGAAATTCAAATCCCTCCCCTTCGAGAGGCGCGCCTCACCCGGCCACGGCCTCCAAATCGCTCCCCTTAGGCGAAAATTAAGCCCCCGTGGCCGATAATACCCCTCCTTGATCGTGCACAAGGGCAGCTCCAAGTTGAACGGGCTCAGGCTCCAAAAACCCACAACAGCGGGCAGCTACCCTCAATGCAGCCGAAATTCAAATCCCTCCCCTTCGAGAGGCGCGCCTCACCCGGCCACGGCCTCCAAATCGCTCCCCTTAGGCGAAAATTAAGCCCCCGTGGCGGATAATACCCCTCCTTGATCGTGCACAAGGGCAGCTCCAAGTTGAACGGGCTCAGGCTCCAAAAACCCACAACAGCGGGCAGCTACCCTCAATGCAGCCGAAATTCAAATCCCTCCCCTTCGAGAGGCGCGCCTCACCCGGCCACGGCCTCCAAATCGCTCCCCTTAGGCGAAAATTAAGCCCCCGTGGCCGATAATACCCCTCCTTGATCGTGCACAAGGGCAGCTCCAAGTTGAACGGGCTCAGGCTCCAAAAACCCACAACAGCGGGCAGCTACCCTCAATGCAGCCGAAATTCAAATCCCTCCCCTTCGAAAGGCGCGCCTCACCCGGCCACGGCCTCCAAATCGCTCCCCTTAGGCGAAAATTAAGCCCCCGTGGCGGATAATACCCCTCCTTGATCGTGCACAAGGGCAGCTCCAAGTTGAACGGAGAAGTCAGTAACCAACCAAAAATAAGCTTGGTTACTGATTTCTCCCGTTGGTTACTGACTTCTCCCTTTGGTTACTGATTTCTCCCGTTGGTTACTCATTTCTCTTGTTGGTTACTGATTTCTCCCGTTGGTTACTGACTTCTCCCTTTGGTTACTGATTTCTCCCGTTGGTTACTGACTTCTCCCGTTGGTTACTCATTTCTCCCGTTGGTTACTCATTTCTCCCGTTGGTTACTCATTTCTCCTGTTGGTTACTGATTTCTTGGTTACTCATTTCTCTTCTTGGTTACTCATTTCTCCTGTTGGTTACTGATTTCTTGGTTACTCATTTCTCTTCTTGGTTACTCATTTCCCTTTCTGACACTTAGAATTTTTTTTGACACTTAGAATTCTTTTTGACACTTAGAATTTTTTTTGACACTTAGAATTTTTTTTGACACTTAGAATTTTTTTTGACACTTAGAATTTTTTTGACACTTAGAATTTTTTTTGACACTTAGAATTTTTTTTGACACTTAGAATTTTTTTTGACACTTAGAATTTTTTTTGACACTTAGAATTTTTTTGACACTTAGAATTTTTTTTGACACTTAGAATTTTTTTTGACACTTAGAATTTTTTTTGACACTTAGAATTTTTTTTGACACTTAGAATTCTTTTTGACACTTAGAATTTTTTTTGACACTTAGAATTTTTTTGACACTTAGAATTTTTTTGACACTTAGAATTCTTTTTGACACTTAGAATTTTTTTTGACACTTAGAATTTTTTTTGACACTTAGAATTTTTTTTGACACTTAGAATTTTTTTCTAAGTTTTTCCTTCTGGTTACTGACTTCCCTCGTCGGGCACGGGGATTTTCGACTTCCTCCTCCCGACCGAGGGGCCTCATTTTCGGGCATTTTCCTCAGATTTCCAAGCATTTTTAGACACTTTTCCCGACTTTTCCTGCTTACTGATTTCACACTTTTGGCCATTTTTATGCATTTTCCTGGTTACTGATTTCACGCTTTTGGACATTTTCGGAGGTTCCGACGGCTTTTTCGCCTTACTGCTTCGGGCACTTTGCTGACCTTTTCCCGCTTACCCCTTTCAAGGTTTTGGACGTCTCCGGTCAGGTCCGCGCCCCTCGCCCGGGCCGGAACGCCTCCCCGCCGGCCGAGTTCCTCGGGGTCGCCCCCTCGCCCGGGAAAAACCGCTCCCCGCCGTCCCACAGCACTCCGACTCGGCCAGGCAGCCTCACGGGCACAGCGACTCCTGCCCACCTCGGGAACCGACGCCCCGCTCGGGCTCAGGCTCCGAAAAACCACCACAGCGGGGCAGCTACCCTCAATGCAGCCGAAATTCAAACTCCTCCCCTCCGAAAGGCGCGCCTCACCCGGCCACGGCCTCGGAACTGCTCCCCTTCCTCGGGATCGGCCCCTCGCCCGGGAAAACCCGCTCCCCGCCGTCCCACAGCACTCCGACTCGGCCAGGCAGCCTCACGGGCACAGCGACTCCTGCCCACCTCGGGAACCGACGCCCCGCTCGGGCTCAGGCTCCAAAAACCCACAACAGCGGGCAGCTACCCTCAATGCAGCCGAAATTCAAATTCCTCCCCTCCGAAAGGCGCGCCTCACCCGGCCACGGCCTCCAAATCGCTCCCCTTCCTCGGGATCGCCCCCTCGCCCGGGAAAACCCGCTCCCCGCCGTCCCACAGCACTCCGACTCGGCCAGGCAGCCTCACGGGCACAGCGACTCCTGCCCACCTCGGGAACCGACGCCCCGCTCGGGCTCAGGCTCCGAAAAACCACCACAGCGGGGCAGCTACCCTCAATGCAGCCGAAATTCAAATCCCTCCCCTTCGAGAGGCGCGCCTCACCCGGCCACGGCCTCCAAATCGCTCCCCTTAGGCGAAAATTAAGCCCCCGTGGCCGATAATACCCCTCCTTGATCGTGCACAAGGGCAGCTCCAAGTTGAACGGGCTCAGGCTCCAAAAACCCACAACAGCGGGCAGCTACCCTCAATGCAGCCGAAATTCAAATCCCTCCCCTTCGAGAGGCGCGCCTCACCCGGCCACGGCCTCCAAATCGCTCCCCTTAGGCGAAAATTAAGCCCCCGTGGCCGATAATACCCCTCCTTGATCGTGCACAAGGGCAGCTCCAAGTTGAACGGGCTCAGGCTCCAAAAACCCACAACAGCGGGCAGCTACCCTCAATGCAGCCGAAATTCAAATCCCTCCCCTTCGAGAGGCGCGCCTCACCCGGCCACGGCCTCCAAATCGCTCCCCTTAGGCGAAAATTAAGCCCCCGTGGCCGATAATACCCCTCCTTGATCGTGCACAAGGGCAGCTCCAAGTTGAACGGGCTCAGGCTCCAAAAACCCACAACAGCGGGCAGCTACCCTCAATGCAGCCGAAATTCAAATCCCTCCCCTTCGAGAGGCGCGCCTCACCCGGCCACGGCCTCCAAATCGCTCCCCTTAGGCGAAAATTAAGCCCCCGTGGCGGATAATACCCCTCCTTGATCGTGCACAAGGGCAGCTCCAAGTTGAACGGGCTCAGGCTCCAAAAACCCACAACAGCGGGCAGCTACCCTCAATGCAGCCGAAATTCAAATCCCTCCCCTTCGAGAGGCGCGCCTCACCCGGCCACGGCCTCCAAATCGCTCCCCTTAGGCGAAAATTAAGCCCCCGTGGCCGATAATACCCCTCCTTGATCGTGCACAAGGGCAGCTCCAAGTTGAACGGGCTCAGGCTCCAAAAACCCACAACAGCGGGCAGCTACCCTCAATGCAGCCGAAATTCAAATCCCTCCCCTTCGAAAGGCGCGCCTCACCCGGCCACGGCCTCCAAATCGCTCCCCTTAGGCGAAAATTAAGCCCCCGTGGCGGATAATACCCCTCCTTGATCGTGCACAAGGGCAGCTCCAAGTTGAACGGAGAAGTCAGTAACCAACCAAAAATAAGCTTGGTTACTGATTTCTCCCGTTGGTTACTGACTTCTCCCTTTGGTTACTGATTTCTCCCGTTGGTTACTCATTTCTCTTGTTGGTTACTGATTTCTCCCGTTGGTTACTGACTTCTCCCTTTGGTTACTGATTTCTCCCGTTGGTTACTGACTTCTCCCGTTGGTTACTCATTTCTCCCGTTGGTTACTCATTTCTCCCGTTGGTTACTCATTTCTCCTGTTGGTTACTGATTTCTTGGTTACTCATTTCTCTTCTTGGTTACTCATTTCTCCTGTTGGTTACTGATTTCTTGGTTACTCATTTCTCTTCTTGGTTACTCATTTCCCTTTCTGACACTTAGAATTTTTTTTGACACTTAGAATTCTTTTTGACACTTAGAATTTTTTTTGACACTTAGAATTTTTTTTGACACTTAGAATTTTTTTTGACACTTAGAATTTTTTTGACACTTAGAATTTTTTTTGACACTTAGAATTTTTTTTGACACTTAGAATTTTTTTTGACACTTAGAATTTTTTTTGACACTTAGAATTTTTTTGACACTTAGAATTTTTTTTGACACTTAGAATTTTTTTTGACACTTAGAATTTTTTTTGACACTTAGAATTTTTTTTGACACTTAGAATTCTTTTTGACACTTAGAATTTTTTTTGACACTTAGAATTTTTTTGACACTTAGAATTTTTTTGACACTTAGAATTCTTTTTGACACTTAGAATTTTTTTTGACACTTAGAATTTTTTTTGACACTTAGAATTTTTTTTGACACTTAGAATTTTTTTCTAAGTTTTTCCTTCTGGTTACTGACTTCCCTCGTCGGGCACGGGGATTTTCGACTTCCTCCTCCCGACCGAGGGGCCTCATTTTCGGGCATTTTCCTCAGATTTCCAAGCATTTTTAGACACTTTTCCCGACTTTTCCTGCTTACTGATTTCACACTTTTGGCCATTTTTATGCATTTTCCTGGTTACTGATTTCACGCTTTTGGACATTTTCGGAGGTTCCGACGGCTTTTTCGCCTTACTGCTTCGGGCACTTTGCTGACCTTTTCCCGCTTACCCCTTTCAAGGTTTTGGACGTCTCCGGTCAGGTCCGCGCCCCTCGCCCGGGCCGGAACGCCTCCCCGCCGGCCGAGTTCCTCGGGGTCGCCCCCTCGCCCGGGAAAAACCGCTCCCCGCCGTCCCACAGCACTCCGACTCGGCCAGGCAGCCTCACGGGCACAGCGACTCCTGCCCACCTCGGGAACCGACGCCCCGCTCGGGCTCAGGCTCCGAAAAACCACCACAGCGGGGCAGCTACCCTCAATGCAGCCGAAATTCAAACTCCTCCCCTCCGAAAGGCGCGCCTCACCCGGCCACGGCCTCGGAACTGCTCCCCTTCCTCGGGATCGGCCCCTCGCCCGGGAAAACCCGCTCCCCGCCGTCCCACAGCACTCCGACTCGGCCAGGCAGCCTCACGGGCACAGCGACTCCTGCCCACCTCGGGAACCGACGCCCCGCTCGGGCTCAGGCTCCAAAAACCCACAACAGCGGGCAGCTACCCTCAATGCAGCCGAAATTCAAATTCCTCCCCTCCGAAAGGCGCGCCTCACCCGGCCACGGCCTCCAAATCGCTCCCCTTCCTCGGGATCGCCCCCTCGCCCGGGAAAACCCGCTCCCCGCCGTCCCACAGCACTCCGACTCGGCCAGGCAGCCTCACGGGCACAGCGACTCCTGCCCACCTCGGGAACCGACGCCCCGCTCGGGCTCAGGCTCCGAAAAACCACCACAGCGGGGCAGCTACCCTCAATGCAGCCGAAATTCAAATCCCTCCCCTTCGAGAGGCGCGCCTCACCCGGCCACGGCCTCCAAATCGCTCCCCTTAGGCGAAAATTAAGCCCCCGTGGCCGATAATACCCCTCCTTGATCGTGCACAAGGGCAGCTCCAAGTTGAACGGGCTCAGGCTCCAAAAACCCACAACAGCGGGCAGCTACCCTCAATGCAGCCGAAATTCAAATCCCTCCCCTTCGAGAGGCGCGCCTCACCCGGCCACGGCCTCCAAATCGCTCCCCTTAGGCGAAAATTAAGCCCCCGTGGCCGATAATACCCCTCCTTGATCGTGCACAAGGGCAGCTCCAAGTTGAACGGGCTCAGGCTCCAAAAACCCACAACAGCGGGCAGCTACCCTCAATGCAGCCGAAATTCAAATCCCTCCCCTTCGAGAGGCGCGCCTCACCCGGCCACGGCCTCCAAATCGCTCCCCTTAGGCGAAAATTAAGCCACCGTGGCGGATAATACCCCTCCTTGATCGTGCACAAGGGCAGCTCCAAGTTGAACGGAGAAGTCAGTAACCAACCAAAAATAAGCTTGGTTACTGATTTCTCCCGTTGGTTACTGACTTCTCCCTTTGGTTACTGATTTCTCCCGTTGGTTACTCATTTCTCTTGTTGGTTACTGATTTCTCCCGTTGGTTACTGACTTCTCCCTTTGGTTACTGATTTCTCCCGTTGGTTACTGACTTCTCCCGTTGGTTACTCATTTCTCCCGTTGGTTACTCATTTCTCCCGTTGGTTACTCATTTCTCCTGTTGGTTACTGATTTCTTGGTTACTCATTTCTCTTCTTGGTTACTCATTTCTCCTGTTGGTTACTGATTTCTTGGTTACTCATTTCTCTTCTTGGTTACTCATTTCCCTTTCTGACACTTAGAATTTTTTTTGACACTTAGAATTCTTTTTGACACTTAGAATTTTTTTTGACACTTAGAATTTTTTTTGACACTTAGAATTTTTTTTGACACTTAGAATTTTTTTGACACTTAGAATTTTTTTTGACACTTAGAATTTTTTTTGACACTTAGAATTTTTTTTGACACTTAGAATTTTTTTTGACACTTAGAATTTTTTTGACACTTAGAATTTTTTTTGACACTTAGAATTTTTTTTGACACTTAGAATTTTTTTTGACACTTAGAATTTTTTTTGACACTTAGAATTCTTTTTGACACTTAGAATTTTTTTTGACACTTAGAATTCTTTTTGACACTTAGAATTTTTTTTGACACTTAGAATTTTTTTGACACTTAGAATTTTTTTGACACTTAGAATTCTTTTTGACACTTAGAATTTTTTTTGACACTTAGAATTTTTTTTGACACTTAGAATTTTTTTTGACACTTAGAATTTTTTTCTAAGTTTTTCCTTCTGGTTACTGACTTCCCTCGTCGGGCACGGGGATTTTCGACTTCCTCCTCCCGACCGAGGGGCCTCATTTTCGGGCATTTTCCTCAGATTTCCAAGCATTTTTAGACACTTTCCCCGACTTTTCCTGCTTACTGATTTCACACTTTTGGCCATTTTTATGCATTTTCCTGGTTACTGATTTCACGCTTTTGGACATTTTCGGAGGTTCCGACGGCTTTTTCGCCTTACTGCTTCGGGCACTTTGCTGACCTTTTCCCGCTTACCCCTTTCAAGGTTTTGGACGTCTCCGGTCAGGTCCGCGCCCCTCGCCCGGGCCGGAACGCCTCCCCGCCGGCCGAGTTCCTCGGGGTCGCCCCCTCGCCCGGGAAAAACCGCTCCCCGCCGTCCCACAGCACTCCGACTCGGCCAGGCAGCCTCACGGGCACAGCGACTCCTGCCCACCTCGGGAACCGACGCCCCGCTCGGGCTCAGGCTCCGAAAAACCACCACAGCGGGGCAGCTACCCTCAATGCAGCCGAAATTCAAACTCCTCCCCTCCGAAAGGCGCGCCTCACCCGGCCACGGCCTCGGAACTGCTCCCCTTCCTCGGGATCGGCCCCTCGCCCGGGAAAACCCGCTCCCCGCCGTCCCACAGCACTCCGACTCGGCCAGGCAGCCTCACGGGCACAGCGACTCCTGCCCACCTCGGGAACCGACGCCCCGCTCGGGCTCAGGCTCCAAAAACCCACAACAGCGGGCAGCTACCCTCAATGCAGCCGAAATTCAAATTCCTCCCCTCCGAAAGGCGCGCCTCACCCGGCCACGGCCTCCAAATCGCTCCCCTTCCTCGGGATCGCCCCCTCGCCCGGGAAAACCCGCTCCCCGCCGTCCCACAGCACTCCGACTCGGCCAGGCAGCCTCACGGGCACAGCGACTCCTGCCCACCTCGGGAACCGACGCCCCGCTCGGGCTCAGGCTCCGAAAAACCACCACAGCGGGGCAGCTACCCTCAATGCAGCCGAAATTCAAATCCCTCCCCTTCGAGAGGCGCGCCTCACCCGGCCACGGCCTCCAAATCGCTCCCCTTAGGCGAAAATTAAGCCCCCGTGGCCGATAATACCCCTCCTTGATCGTGCACAAGGGCAGCTCCAAGTTGAACGGGCTCAGGCTCCAAAAACCCACAACAGCGGGCAGCTACCCTCAATGCAGCCGAAATTCAAATCCCTCCCCTTCGAGAGGCGCGCCTCACCCGGCCACGGCCTCCAAATCGCTCCCCTTAGGCGAAAATTAAGCCCCCGTGGCCGATAATACCCCTCCTTGATCGTGCACAAGGGCAGCTCCAAGTTGAACGGGCTCAGGCTCCAAAAACCCACAACAGCGGGCAGCTACCCTCAATGCAGCCGAAATTCAAATCCCTCCCCTTCGAGAGGCGCGCCTCACCCGGCCACGGCCTCCAAATCGCTCCCCTTAGGCGAAAATTAAGCCCCCGTGGCCGATAATACCCCTCCTTGATCGTGCACAAGGGCAGCTCCAAGTTGAACGGGCTCAGGCTCCAAAAACCCACAACAGCGGGCAGCTACCCTCAATGCAGCCGAAATTCAAATCCCTCCCCTTCGAGAGGCGCGCCTCACCCGGCCACGGCCTCCAAATCGCTCCCCTTAGGCGAAAATTAAGCCCCCGTGGCGGATAATACCCCTCCTTGATCGTGCACAAGGGCAGCTCCAAGTTGAACGGGCTCAGGCTCCAAAAACCCACAACAGCGGGCAGCTACCCTCAATGCAGCCGAAATTCAAATCCCTCCCCTTCGAGAGGCGCGCCTCACCCGGCCACGGCCTCCAAATCGCTCCCCTTAGGCGAAAATTAAGCCCCCGTGGCCGATAATACCCCTCCTTGATCGTGCACAAGGGCAGCTCCAAGTTGAACGGGCTCAGGCTCCAAAAACCCACAACAGCGGGCAGCTACCCTCAATGCAGCCGAAATTCAAATCCCTCCCCTTCGAAAGGCGCGCCTCACCCGGCCACGGCCTCCAAATCGCTCCCCTTAGGCGAAAATTAAGCCCCCGTGGCGGATAATACCCCTCCTTGATCGTGCACAAGGGCAGCTCCAAGTTGAACGGAGAAGTCAGTAACCAACCAAAAATAAGCTTGGTTACTGATTTCTCCCGTTGGTTACTGACTTCTCCCTTTGGTTACTGATTTCTCCCGTTGGTTACTCATTTCTCTTGTTGGTTACTGATTTCTCCCGTTGGTTACTGACTTCTCCCTTTGGTTACTGATTTCTCCCGTTGGTTACTGACTTCTCCCGTTGGTTACTCATTTCTCCCGTTGGTTACTCATTTCTCCCGTTGGTTACTCATTTCTCCTGTTGGTTACTGATTTCTTGGTTACTCATTTCTCTTCTTGGTTACTCATTTCTCCTGTTGGTTACTGATTTCTTGGTTACTCATTTCTCTTCTTGGTTACTCATTTCCCTTTCTGACACTTAGAATTTTTTTTGACACTTAGAATTCTTTTTGACACTTAGAATTTTTTTTGACACTTAGAATTTTTTTTGACACTTAGAATTTTTTTTGACACTTAGAATTTTTTTGACACTTAGAATTTTTTTTGACACTTAGAATTTTTTTTGACACTTAGAATTTTTTTTGACACTTAGAATTTTTTTTGACACTTAGAATTTTTTTGACACTTAGAATTTTTTTTGACACTTAGAATTTTTTTTGACACTTAGAATTTTTTTTGACACTTAGAATTTTTTTTGACACTTAGAATTCTTTTTGACACTTAGAATTTTTTTTGACACTTAGAATTTTTTTGACACTTAGAATTTTTTTGACACTTAGAATTCTTTTTGACACTTAGAATTTTTTTTGACACTTAGAATTTTTTTTGACACTTAGAATTTTTTTTGACACTTAGAATTTTTTTCTAAGTTTTTCCTTCTGGTTACTGACTTCCCTCGTCGGGCACGGGGATTTTCGACTTCCTCCTCCCGACCGAGGGGCCTCATTTTCGGGCATTTTCCTCAGATTTCCAAGCATTTTTAGACACTTTTCCCGACTTTTCCTGCTTACTGATTTCACACTTTTGGCCATTTTTATGCATTTTCCTGGTTACTGATTTCACGCTTTTGGACATTTTCGGAGGTTCCGACGGCTTTTTCGCCTTACTGCTTCGGGCACTTTGCTGACCTTTTCCCGCTTACCCCTTTCAAGGTTTTGGACGTCTCCGGTCAGGTCCGCGCCCCTCGCCCGGGCCGGAACGCCTCCCCGCCGGCCGAGTTCCTCGGGGTCGCCCCCTCGCCCGGGAAAAACCGCTCCCCGCCGTCCCACAGCACTCCGACTCGGCCAGGCAGCCTCACGGGCACAGCGACTCCTGCCCACCTCGGGAACCGACGCCCCGCTCGGGCTCAGGCTCCGAAAAACCACCACAGCGGGGCAGCTACCCTCAATGCAGCCGAAATTCAAACTCCTCCCCTCCGAAAGGCGCGCCTCACCCGGCCACGGCCTCGGAACTGCTCCCCTTCCTCGGGATCGGCCCCTCGCCCGGGAAAACCCGCTCCCCGCCGTCCCACAGCACTCCGACTCGGCCAGGCAGCCTCACGGGCACAGCGACTCCTGCCCACCTCGGGAACCGACGCCCCGCTCGGGCTCAGGCTCCAAAAACCCACAACAGCGGGCAGCTACCCTCAATGCAGCCGAAATTCAAATTCCTCCCCTCCGAAAGGCGCGCCTCACCCGGCCACGGCCTCCAAATCGCTCCCCTTCCTCGGGATCGCCCCCTCGCCCGGGAAAACCCGCTCCCCGCCGTCCCACAGCACTCCGACTCGGCCAGGCAGCCTCACGGGCACAGCGACTCCTGCCCACCTCGGGAACCGACGCCCCGCTCGGGCTCAGGCTCCGAAAAACCACCACAGCGGGGCAGCTACCCTCAATGCAGCCGAAATTCAAATCCCTCCCCTTCGAGAGGCGCGCCTCACCCGGCCACGGCCTCCAAATCGCTCCCCTTAGGCGAAAATTAAGCCCCCGTGGCCGATAATACCCCTCCTTGATCGTGCACAAGGGCAGCTCCAAGTTGAACGGGCTCAGGCTCCAAAAACCCACAACAGCGGGCAGCTACCCTCAATGCAGCCGAAATTCAAATCCCTCCCCTTCGAGAGGCGCGCCTCACCCGGCCACGGCCTCCAAATCGCTCCCCTTAGGCGAAAATTAAGCCCCCGTGGCCGATAATACCCCTCCTTGATCGTGCACAAGGGCAGCTCCAAGTTGAACGGGCTCAGGCTCCAAAAACCCACAACAGCGGGCAGCTACCCTCAATGCAGCCGAAATTCAAATCCCTCCCCTTCGAGAGGCGCGCCTCACCCGGCCACGGCCTCCAAATCGCTCCCCTTAGGCGAAAATTAAGCCCCCGTGGCCGATAATACCCCTCCTTGATCGTGCACAAGGGCAGCTCCAAGTTGAACGGGCTCAGGCTCCAAAAACCCACAACAGCGGGCAGCTACCCTCAATGCAGCCGAAATTCAAATCCCTCCCCTTCGAGAGGCGCGCCTCACCCGGCCACGGCCTCCAAATCGCTCCCCTTAGGCGAAAATTAAGCCCCCGTGGCGGATAATACCCCTCCTTGATCGTGCACAAGGGCAGCTCCAAGTTGAACGGGCTCAGGCTCCAAAAACCCACAACAGCGGGCAGCTACCCTCAATGCAGCCGAAATTCAAATCCCTCCCCTTCGAGAGGCGCGCCTCACCCGGCCACGGCCTCCAAATCGCTCCCCTTAGGCGAAAATTAAGCCCCCGTGGCCGATAATACCCCTCCTTGATCGTGCACAAGGGCAGCTCCAAGTTGAACGGGCTCAGGCTCCAAAAACCCACAACAGCGGGCAGCTACCCTCAATGCAGCCGAAATTCAAATCCCTCCCCTTCGAAAGGCGCGCCTCACCCGGCCACGGCCTCCAAATCGCTCCCCTTAGGCGAAAATTAAGCCACCGTGGCGGATAATACCCCTCCTTGATCGTGCACAAGGGCAGCTCCAAGTTGAACGGAGAAGTCAGTAACCAACCAAAAATAAGCTTGGTTACTGATTTCTCCCGTTGGTTACTGACTTCTCCCTTTGGTTACTGATTTCTCCCGTTGGTTACTCATTTCTCTTGTTGGTTACTGATTTCTCCCGTTGGTTACTGACTTCTCCCTTTGGTTACTGATTTCTCCCGTTGGTTACTGACTTCTCCCGTTGGTTACTCATTTCTCCCGTTGGTTACTCATTTCTCCCGTTGGTTACTCATTTCTCCTGTTGGTTACTGATTTCTTGGTTACTCATTTCTCTTCTTGGTTACTCATTTCTCCTGTTGGTTACTGATTTCTTGGTTACTCATTTCTCTTCTTGGTTACTCATTTCCCTTTCTGACACTTAGAATTTTTTTTGACACTTAGAATTCTTTTTGACACTTAGAATTTTTTTTGACACTTAGAATTTTTTTTGACACTTAGAATTTTTTTTGACACTTAGAATTTTTTTGACACTTAGAATTTTTTTTGACACTTAGAATTTTTTTTGACACTTAGAATTTTTTTTGACACTTAGAATTTTTTTTGACACTTAGAATTTTTTTGACACTTAGAATTTTTTTTGACACTTAGAATTTTTTTTGACACTTAGAATTTTTTTTGACACTTAGAATTTTTTTTGACACTTAGAATTCTTTTTGACACTTAGAATTTTTTTTGACACTTAGAATTCTTTTTGACACTTAGAATTTTTTTTGACACTTAGAATTTTTTTGACACTTAGAATTTTTTTGACACTTAGAATTCTTTTTGACACTTAGAATTTTTTTTGACACTTAGAATTTTTTTTGACACTTAGAATTTTTTTTGACACTTAGAATTTTTTTCTAAGTTTTTCCTTCTGGTTACTGACTTCCCTCGTCGGGCACGGGGATTTTCGACTTCCTCCTCCCGACCGAGGGGCCTCATTTTCGGGCATTTTCCTCAGATTTCCAAGCATTTTTAGACACTTTCCCCGACTTTTCCTGCTTACTGATTTCACACTTTTGGCCATTTTTATGCATTTTCCTGGTTACTGATTTCACGCTTTTGGACATTTTCGGAGGTTCCGACGGCTTTTTCGCCTTACTGCTTCGGGCACTTTGCTGACCTTTTCCCGCTTACCCCTTTCAAGGTTTTGGACGTCTCCGGTCAGGTCCGCGCCCCTCGCCCGGGCCGGAACGCCTCCCCGCCGGCCGAGTTCCTCGGGGTCGCCCCCTCGCCCGGGAAAAACCGCTCCCCGCCGTCCCACAGCACTCCGACTCGGCCAGGCAGCCTCACGGGCACAGCGACTCCTGCCCACCTCGGGAACCGACGCCCCGCTCGGGCTCAGGCTCCGAAAAACCACCACAGCGGGGCAGCTACCCTCAATGCAGCCGAAATTCAAACTCCTCCCCTCCGAAAGGCGCGCCTCACCCGGCCACGGCCTCGGAACTGCTCCCCTTCCTCGGGATCGGCCCCTCGCCCGGGAAAACCCGCTCCCCGCCGTCCCACAGCACTCCGACTCGGCCAGGCAGCCTCACGGGCACAGCGACTCCTGCCCACCTCGGGAACCGACGCCCCGCTCGGGCTCAGGCTCCAAAAACCCACAACAGCGGGCAGCTACCCTCAATGCAGCCGAAATTCAAATTCCTCCCCTCCGAAAGGCGCGCCTCACCCGGCCACGGCCTCCAAATCGCTCCCCTTCCTCGGGATCGCCCCCTCGCCCGGGAAAACCCGCTCCCCGCCGTCCCACAGCACTCCGACTCGGCCAGGCAGCCTCACGGGCACAGCGACTCCTGCCCACCTCGGGAACCGACGCCCCGCTCGGGCTCAGGCTCCGAAAAACCACCACAGCGGGGCAGCTACCCTCAATGCAGCCGAAATTCAAATCCCTCCCCTTCGAGAGGCGCGCCTCACCCGGCCACGGCCTCCAAATCGCTCCCCTTAGGCGAAAATTAAGCCCCCGTGGCCGATAATACCCCTCCTTGATCGTGCACAAGGGCAGCTCCAAGTTGAACGGGCTCAGGCTCCAAAAACCCACAACAGCGGGCAGCTACCCTCAATGCAGCCGAAATTCAAATCCCTCCCCTTCGAGAGGCGCGCCTCACCCGGCCACGGCCTCCAAATCGCTCCCCTTAGGCGAAAATTAAGCCCCCGTGGCCGATAATACCCCTCCTTGATCGTGCACAAGGGCAGCTCCAAGTTGAACGGGCTCAGGCTCCAAAAACCCACAACAGCGGGCAGCTACCCTCAATGCAGCCGAAATTCAAATCCCTCCCCTTCGAGAGGCGCGCCTCACCCGGCCACGGCCTCCAAATCGCTCCCCTTAGGCGAAAATTAAGCCCCCGTGGCCGATAATACCCCTCCTTGATCGTGCACAAGGGCAGCTCCAAGTTGAACGGGCTCAGGCTCCAAAAACCCACAACAGCGGGCAGCTACCCTCAATGCAGCCGAAATTCAAATCCCTCCCCTTCGAGAGGCGCGCCTCACCCGGCCACGGCCTCCAAATCGCTCCCCTTAGGCGAAAATTAAGCCCCCGTGGCGGATAATACCCCTCCTTGATCGTGCACAAGGGCAGCTCCAAGTTGAACGGGCTCAGGCTCCAAAAACCCACAACAGCGGGCAGCTACCCTCAATGCAGCCGAAATTCAAATCCCTCCCCTTCGAGAGGCGCGCCTCACCCGGCCACGGCCTCCAAATCGCTCCCCTTAGGCGAAAATTAAGCCCCCGTGGCCGATAATACCCCTCCTTGATCGTGCACAAGGGCAGCTCCAAGTTGAACGGGCTCAGGCTCCAAAAACCCACAACAGCGGGCAGCTACCCTCAATGCAGCCGAAATTCAAATCCCTCCCCTTCGAAAGGCGCGCCTCACCCGGCCACGGCCTCCAAATCGCTCCCCTTAGGCGAAAATTAAGCCCCCGTGGCGGATAATACCCCTCCTTGATCGTGCACAAGGGCAGCTCCAAGTTGAACGGAGAAGTCAGTAACCAACCAAAAATAAGCTTGGTTACTGATTTCTCCCGTTGGTTACTGACTTCTCCCTTTGGTTACTGATTTCTCCCGTTGGTTACTCATTTCTCTTGTTGGTTACTGATTTCTCCCGTTGGTTACTGACTTCTCCCTTTGGTTACTGATTTCTCCCGTTGGTTACTGACTTCTCCCGTTGGTTACTCATTTCTCCCGTTGGTTACTCATTTCTCCCGTTGGTTACTCATTTCTCCTGTTGGTTACTGATTTCTTGGTTACTCATTTCTCTTCTTGGTTACTCATTTCTCCTGTTGGTTACTGATTTCTTGGTTACTCATTTCTCTTCTTGGTTACTCATTTCCCTTTCTGACACTTAGAATTTTTTTTGACACTTAGAATTCTTTTTGACACTTAGAATTTTTTTTGACACTTAGAATTTTTTTTGACACTTAGAATTTTTTTTGACACTTAGAATTTTTTTGACACTTAGAATTTTTTTTGACACTTAGAATTTTTTTTGACACTTAGAATTTTTTTTGACACTTAGAATTTTTTTTGACACTTAGAATTTTTTTGACACTTAGAATTTTTTTTGACACTTAGAATTTTTTTTGACACTTAGAATTTTTTTTGACACTTAGAATTTTTTTTGACACTTAGAATTCTTTTTGACACTTAGAATTTTTTTTGACACTTAGAATTTTTTTGACTCTTAGAATTTTTTTGACACTTAGAATTCTTTTTGACACTTAGAATTTTTTTTGACACTTAGAATTTTTTTTGACACTTAGAATTTTTTTTGACACTTAGAATTTTTTTCTAAGTTTTTCCTTCTGGTTACTGACTTCCCTCGTCGGGCACGGGGATTTTCGACTTCCTCCTCCCGACCGAGGGGCCTCATTTTCGGGCATTTTCCTCAGATTTCCAAGCATTTTTAGACACTTTTCCCGACTTTTCCTGCTTACTGATTTCACACTTTTGGCCATTTTTATGCATTTTCCTGGTTACTGATTTCACGCTTTTGGACATTTTCGGAGGTTCCGACGGCTTTTTCGCCTTACTGCTTCGGGCACTTTGCTGACCTTTTCCCGCTTACCCCTTTCAAGGTTTTGGACGTCTCCGGTCAGGTCCGCGCCCCTCGCCCGGGCCGGAACGCCTCCCCGCCGGCCGAGTTCCTCGGGGTCGCCCCCTCGCCCGGGAAAAACCGCTCCCCGCCGTCCCACAGCACTCCGACTCGGCCAGGCAGCCTCACGGGCACAGCGACTCCTGCCCACCTCGGGAACCGACGCCCCGCTCGGGCTCAGGCTCCGAAAAACCACCACAGCGGGGCAGCTACCCTCAATGCAGCCGAAATTCAAACTCCTCCCCTCCGAAAGGCGCGCCTCACCCGGCCACGGCCTCGGAACTGCTCCCCTTCCTCGGGATCGGCCCCTCGCCCGGGAAAACCCGCTCCCCGCCGTCCCACAGCACTCCGACTCGGCCAGGCAGCCTCACGGGCACAGCGACTCCTGCCCACCTCGGGAACCGACGCCCCGCTCGGGCTCAGGCTCCAAAAACCCACAACAGCGGGCAGCTACCCTCAATGCAGCCGAAATTCAAATTCCTCCCCTCCGAAAGGCGCGCCTCACCCGGCCACGGCCTCCAAATCGCTCCCCTTCCTCGGGATCGCCCCCTCGCCCGGGAAAACCCGCTCCCCGCCGTCCCACAGCACTCCGACTCGGCCAGGCAGCCTCACGGGCACAGCGACTCCTGCCCACCTCGGGAACCGACGCCCCGCTCGGGCTCAGGCTCCGAAAAACCACCACAGCGGGGCAGCTACCCTCAATGCAGCCGAAATTCAAATCCCTCCCCTTCGAGAGGCGCGCCTCACCCGGCCACGGCCTCCAAATCGCTCCCCTTAGGCGAAAATTAAGCCCCCGTGGCCGATAATACCCCTCCTTGATCGTGCACAAGGGCAGCTCCAAGTTGAACGGGCTCAGGCTCCAAAAACCCACAACAGCGGGCAGCTACCCTCAATGCAGCCGAAATTCAAATCCCTCCCCTTCGAGAGGCGCGCCTCACCCGGCCACGGCCTCCAAATCGCTCCCCTTAGGCGAAAATTAAGCCCCCGTGGCCGATAATACCCCTCCTTGATCGTGCACAAGGGCAGCTCCAAGTTGAACGGGCTCAGGCTCCAAAAACCCACAACAGCGGGCAGCTACCCTCAATGCAGCCGAAATTCAAATCCCTCCCCTTCGAGAGGCGCGCCTCACCCGGCCACGGCCTCCAAATCGCTCCCCTTAGGCGAAAATTAAGCCCCCGTGGCCG
>NW_026728372.1:0-78010 GCF_030684315.1 Stegostoma tigrinum
AGGGAGTGCAGCGTAAGTTCACGAGGTCAATTCCCGGAATGGCGGGACTATCATATGTTGAACGATTGGAGTGACTGGGCTGTATACACTTGAGTTTCGAAGGATGAGAGGGGATCTGATTGAGGCGTATAAGATTATTAAGGGATTGGGCACTCTGGAGGCAGGAAGCATGTTTCCACTGATGGGTGAGTCGAGAACCAGAGGACACAGTTTAAAAATAAGGGGTAGGCCATTTAGAACAGACTTGAGGAAAAACTTCTTCATCCAGAGAGTGGCAGATACATGGAATGCTCTGCCCCAGAAGGCAGGGGAAGCCGACTCTCTGGAGACTCTCAAGAAAGAGATGGATAGAGCTCTTAAAGATAGTGGAATCAAGGGTTATGGGGATAAGGCAGGAACAGGATACCGATTGTAGATGATCAGCTTTGAGCATAATGAATGGTGGTGCTGGCTAGAAGGGCCGAATGGCCTAGTCCAGACCCTATTGTCTATTGATTCTCATTACCGCTATTTGTCAAAGCTATCTCATGTCCCTCTTTTTCATAACCCTGCTGCACATTACATCTTTGCTGTCCAACTTCTTAAACATCCCTCTGAGGAGCCAGTTGTTGCATGAATCATATTATACCAGGGCATAACATGCAATGGCTAACCTTGCAGAGTTACCTCCTATGCCCTCTGAGAAAATCGTTCCTTTTCCTCTTGATAGCTTTAATATCCAAGGTGCCTTCAGTATTGACAAACACCCAAATTGTGATAAAATATTTGGAGCAAAATCATCATACCGAAGATAACGAACCTTCCTTGTTAACTCCAATATTTTGTTGCAAGGGTTAGAATGGGATCTTTTGGCAGTCTGTAGAATTGTGATGCACATTGAGCGTTAAGCAATGTAGAAAACTATCACACGAAGCTCGGCATTTATCGTTTAAATTAAAGTTTACTTGAACTTTCTAATTGACAAAAAACGTTATCCTGTCACAGAGACCACTGACATTGATTGCCACAAGAAACAAGAGACTTTTCTTGATGTTACAATTTCTATCACAACTCGCATGCATGCCTATATAATATGTTTAGTGAGATTGCTAATTGTAGAATAAATATTGACCGAGGAATCAATTGCAGCTCCCTCCTGTTCTCTTCGTTATCGATTCCAGCCTGTCATTTATTCTCAGCTGAGCACAGAGATAAAGGCATAATGAACCCTTTTAAGTGCAGATCTTCATTAGCCGAACATTGTAGACATAGAATGCAGTGGTTTCTTTCTTCTGCTGGTATTATGTGAATGTCTACAGGCTAAGAGTACTCGTGTGAATTTGTGCCAATATATGAGAGTGTCCGTGAGTGAGTACAAGTGGCTGTAATTATCTGTGATTGTGTAACGGTGTCTGTGTGTATGACAGTGAGTGTAGTTGTGTTTGTATGAGTATTTTGGAAAGCTGAATGCGGGAAGGAAGTAGATAGTAAAAGGAAGAATCCTTACCAGCAATAACATGCAGAGGGATCTCGGTTTACAGCTCCTGAATATAGATACCATGGTCGAGAAGTCATATGACATACTTACTTTCCTCAGTCGGGGCATAGAGTACCTAATTTTTAAAGTCAAGTTGGTTCCTCGGCCAACATTTGGAATGTTGCATACAGTTTTAGTCGTCACATTACCGGAAGGATATGGAGGCTTTGACGAGTGTGCAGAAACGGTGTACCAGGATGTTGCCTGGTTTGGGGGGGCATTGGCTACAAGAAGAGATCTGACAAAGTAAGCTTGTTTTCACTCGAACGTCGGATGCTGAGTGGCAACTTGATAGAATTTCATAAAATTGTCACATGCACTGCTATATTAGAAAGTCGAAATATTTAACCCCTAGTATTGCTCGGTTTTACGAAGATGTGAGAGGCAGAAATTCCCCCCGAGGGTGGTGAATGCATGGAAAACGCTGCGGCAGGTGATGGTGGAGGAACATGCAACAACAAAATTTAAGAGGCATCTTAAATATATATATAGACAGGGAATAGAGGGTTAAGGACCAGGAAGAGGCAAAAGTATTTTTCTTCAGAAATTTGCGATGTGTCAGCAGAGGCTTGTTAGGCCAAAGACCTGGTGCTGTGCTTTATTATTTGATAATTTGGTTGTGGGATGGCTTAGCTCTCTCTATCACGTGTTTCTTACAATAGTTATTATGAAGTAACCCTGTTTGATACCTTCACCAGGTGAAAGTGTCAAAGCCTGGGAATCTCTTCGGTTGCACATTTGATTTGTTCTTCCAACAATATCTTTGTCGCAGACAGCAGCTTTAGCGGGATGATGTTGTCCCTGAGAAATTAGCAGCAGCAGCAGCAGAGCAAACCTAGTTTTGAAGTCACCACTCTGATTTTGAATTCTTTTAACATTTAGAATCTGAGGGGTGAGGAAACAGACAATTGAAATTGCAGAAAGTGCAATGATCTTTCAATGATCAAAAAGACCAAAGTTTCAGACCCAAGAAGAGAGAGACAGAGAACAGAGAGAAAGGGCATCAGGGGACATAGAAATATATAGAGAGACAGGAAGATAGGCTCCAGATTACTCTCTTCCTTTCATTATTCTCTTTGTCTCTCTCCACTCTCTCTCTGTCACTCTGTCTCCCTCTCTGCGACTCCTTGTGTTTAAAGCGATACAATACCACTCCATGTCACAGCGCAGGGGATGGTATGGAGTGAAAACTCTTAGGGTTCAGTCAGACAGAAAAAGAGTAGCTCACAGCAACACTAACACTCACACATTCACTTTCCAAAACGTTTCAGCCAGAGATGCCAGGTCAGATCTGCAATTAAAATATCCTATTTATTGCGTATGCTGTTAGGAATACTGACAAGAACAAATCATTTTAATTCTGTAGGCATATATTATTGAACATGAGTATGCTTCACTTTGAGGCATCACAATCACAATTATCTGCACGCCAGCCTGATGTGTGAGTGCTTGTGTCAGTGGTGTGTGTGTGTGTGTGTGTGTGTGTGTGTGTGTGTGTGTGTGTGTGTGTGTGTGTGTGTGTGTGTGTGTGTGTGTGTGTGTGTGTGTTCTGTGTGAGTGCTTGTGTCAGTGGTGTGTGTGTGTGTGTCTGTGTGTCTGTGTGTGTGTGTTTATGTATGTTGGTGTTGCTGTGAGCTGCTCTTTTTCTGTCTGACTGAACCCGAAGAGTTTTCACTACATACCATCCCCCGTGCAGTGACGTGGAGTGGCATTGCATCGCTTTAAACACAAAGAGACAAGAGAGAGGTAGACACAGTGACAGAGAGAGAGAGTGGAGAGAGACAGAGAGAAATAATGAAAGGAAAAGAGTAATCTAGAGTCTGTCTTTCTGTCCCCGATTCCCTTTCTCTCCGTTCTCTGTCTCTCTATTCTTTGGTCTGAAACTTTGGTCTTTTTGTTCATTGTTCAAAGTACATTGACAGTCTCTAGCGCTCAGACACCGATCACTATTTTAACCAAGCGTTGTGTCAAGCCAGTTCTCGATATGTGATCTGAATTGTCCAGTTTTCTCTACATTCGTGTCACTCACTGATTCCTTACACTATCTGGTCTCCCTCATCTCTGTGTCAATTCCTCTTTTGATCCTCCTCTTCTTTGTAATTACTCTGCCCATAACTTTTTTCTTCTGTCTTTTTGCCTTAGTTTTCCTTTAATCACTTCTCCCTCTGTCTCATTCTCTATCCTGTTTCTCAATCAATATCTGTTAAATGCTCCTTCAATCTCTTTTTTTCTCTCCCTCTCTCTTTCCTCCTCTTCTTATTCCGTTTGGTTTATCAGTCTCAAGCGATTTCAGCCTCATTTTCTCCCTGTACACTGCATCTTTTTGTTTTTTTTCCCACTCTCTTTTTCTGTCACATTCAATTTATCCCATATACACTGCCAACTTCATATTTTCTTCCCCATTCTGATCTTCGCATGTTTCTCTCACAGAAAGCTTGTTTCTCTGATTATCCCGTTTTAATAAAAAAAATGAATCGATTCAAGAAAAAGAGCCTCATTTGCTGGGCCAGCAATTATTGCCCGTCCCTAACTGGCCAGCGTCCAGGTAGGAGTATTGCTGCGTTCCTGAATTCATACTGAAGCCAGAATAAGTAAGGTTGGCAGATTTCCTTCCATAAACGGCAGTAATGAACCAGGATATGGACAATGGTTTCTTAGTCATGACTAGACCCTCAATTGCAGTTTCTATATGGAATTCCAACACCTCTATTGGGCATAGCGGGATTAGAAGGCTACCCGTAGAACTTCAGATGAGTTTATGTGTTCACAGTCTCGCAATTAGCCATCGCCTCCTCTCATTCTCTCACTCCACTGTCAGCTTTTACAAACTTGCTTGGTATCTAGATTTCTGTCTCTCAACTACTGCCTGGATCCTTAACTTTTTTTCTCTGCATTTTTAACTCTCCCTCTCAGTCTTTCTCTCAGTCGCTCTCTCTCTCTCCCTCGTTGTCTCTGTATCACTCTGTCTCTCTGTCTGTCAATCTGTCTCTGACTCTCATTTTCTCTCTCCCTGGCTCTCTCTTCATCTCTCTGTCCCTCTTTGTCCACCCCTCTGTCGCACTCTGTCTGTCTCTCTGTCACGTGCTTTGTCTCTGTCTTTCTCTTTTTGTCTTCCCGTCTCTTTCTCTCATCCTGTCTCTATCAATGTCTGCCCTCCTGTGCCTCTGTGTCTGTAGATCACTTTGTATCACTGCAGCTCTTTCTCTGTCTCTCTTTCTGTCTGTCTATATACCTGTCTATCTGACTCTCCCTCTTCCCCTCCACCCTACTTCTCTCTCTCTGTGAGTTGGCATTTAGGATTTTGAAACTGATCTCGGCGATGATCTGCACTCTGCTCTGCAACAGCATTTCATCATTCTGACCTGCCTCTTGACGGCCCCCACACCCCGCTCCTCGCCACCCCACATTCTCACAAAAAGTTACTGTTGGAATTGCCTGATTAATGAATGAATTGAAGAATAGTATTGAAAGGACGTTTTAGTACATTCTGGAATTGCTGTCGGAACTTTCTCTGGGTCACAGCATATATCCCAGTGTTTGTGCAGCAACTCAAGAGCTGCAGCATAAAGACTAACTCAAGCACATATCGTTCTATTCGGAGAGACCAATATCCGAGGAGCCACATCCGTCTCCATATGGAATAAACCATTAACACTGACCATAGCAGGATGAAATTTCTCGACAAAGCAAACAATAAAATTATTGATTTTCTTCGAGTCTCCATCTCTGCATCTCTGGAGCTCTTGCCACTGCTTCGAGTACAGAGTTTCCTGCGAGCCTTTCTGGCCACTGCAATATGCTTTACAATGAAGACATTGAGCAGCAGGATTAGTACAAATGAGACACCAGGGTTGAGAATGTTGTGCGCAAACTCGAATGCTGCCCAAACTGGAGATTGAATAACATTCAACCTTATGAAACAAAACCAGGGGTAGTTCTCCATCCAGTACACCCCACTTAACATAAAGTACCAGAAAATATTCTTTGAAGAACTCAGCACAGACACTGTCCCCAGAACTACAGCCACAGTTTTCTCACTGCCATATTCATTTTTCAGCTTCTGGCAACAAATGGCTATGAATCGATCAAAGGTGAAGGTGACAGTGATCCAGACAGAACAGTCAGTGGCTGCATAAAGCAGCACAGCATGAATATTGCAAATTGGGATTTTGCGAAAGAACGTAAACTGTTCACGAAAAATAATCGGAATGTGTCTCGATATCACATAAAGGATAACCACCAGTTGATCTGCCACAACCATCGCCGCCAGGTAACGGGTAATATATTTGGAGAGACCACATTTCTTGCAGATTAGAATCACAATCGTCAGAAAGTTTGCTGTGAGGAATGGAAAACAAGGAAACAACAACATTGAAATTGTAAATCGCGTGCTGCAAAGTTAACAGTTTGAAAGTACATTCATTTTACTTTATAAAATAACCTACTGCTTCTAATGATGTATTTAAATTACAGAAGGTTTTTAAGAAAACAGACCAGGCATAAGATAACAAAGTGTGCCGCAGAATGAATGCAGCAGGCCAAACAGCATCTCAGGAGCACAAAAGCTGACGTTTTGGGCCTAGACCCTTCAACTCTCTGATGAAGGGTCTAGGCCCGAAACGTCAGCTTTTGTGCTCCTGAGATGCTGCTTGGCCTGCTGCGTTCATCCAGCTTCACACTTTGTTATCTTGGATTCTCCAGCATCTGCAGTTCCCATTATCACAGACCAGGTGTAAATTGGGACGGATTGAATCACAATAGCTTAAAGTAAGAAATCAATAAAATCAGCAATGGTGATTAGGCATAAAATTGAGATTTTGGGCCTATGGGCTAATGGATCAAAGTGAGGTCAATGAGCAAACAAGGGTGATTCTCTGGGATCACCAAGAACGCCATAGCAATTGTGAAGACCAGATGAACCAAAAGCTTTCTGCAGTGTAAGCTATCAGTAGCAGACCAGAATGTCAAGACAATCAGTGGAGAGAGGTGAGTACTTTAGCCACCACAAAGATGAAAGTGCTGGGAAAGCAGAAATGTCTGAAGGTGAGTAAATATCCCAGATCAGATGACTACACTAAAGAGTTATGAAGCAGATAGGTCAGGAAACTTTAGAGACAGTGGCAGTGATCATTCCGAAGGCACTTGGGTCACGAAGTCCTGGCAGCATGGTGGCTCAGTGTTTTATGCTGCATCCTCACAACGCCAGAGACCTGGGATCGATTCCACCCTGGGGCTACCATCTGTGTGGAGTTTAGACATTCTCCCCACGTCTGTGTGGGTTTCGTCTGGGTGTTCCAGTTTCCCTTCAATGTCCAAAAATGTGCAGGATATGTGGACTGGCCATTCTAAATTGGCTGTCGTGCCCAGGGTTCTGCAAGTGAGGTGGATTAGACATGGGAAATGCTGGATGACGGGAAAGGGTAGGGGAATGACTCTGGTTGGTTGGGATGCTCTTTGGAGGGGTGGTGAGGACTTGTTGGGCCAAATGGGCTGTTTCCACACAGTAGGGATTCTGTGATTCAAAGAAAGGTTTCAGACGACTAGAAAATGGCTAATGTAATACCCACTTTAAGTGTCAGGGAGCGACGCAGAAGACAGGAATCTATAGGCCAGTCAGTCTGACCTGGCCATTGATAAAATTTGAAGTCTGAGATTGCAGAGTACTTGGAAATACATGGCATAGCTAAGTTTCATCAGCATTGTTTCATCATGGAAAGTTCATACCTGACAAAACTGTTGTAATTCTTTGAGGAGGTAACAAGCAAGTTAGACAGAAAAAGGCATACTTTCCTGATGCATCACAACTTTCTCCGCCTACTGTTCAGTCCAAGACCACAAGAAATTACAGGGACTTACGAATATAGTCCGTTCCATCACGAAAACCAGGGATCCTCCTGTTCACTCTATGTACACTTTACACTGCCTCGTGAGAGTGCACGACGTAATCAAAGGCCCTTTCCAAAGAACAAAGAGCAATACATCACATGAACAGAGCGTTCGGCCCTTCAGGCCTGCACCAACACATGTTTTCCCTTCCGTACTAAAACACTTTTCACTTACAGCATTCGGATCCCTCTGCTGCTTTTCTATCCACACATTCATTCAGGAGCTTCTTGAATGCTGCTTTTGTGTCTGCTTCCACAACCAATTCTGGCAGCACGTTCCAGGCACTTACCAGGCTTTGTTTGAAATGCTGCCTTACCTCCCCACAACTTGGACCTGTAAGCCCCTCGCAATTGACACCTCCACCATGGAAAAATAACATCATATTTTTCATCCTGTCCATGCCGTTCACATTCTTTTAAATCTCCCTCAGCTGGCATTCAATCTCCTGCGGTACATTCTTAACCAATCTATCCAATGGTTCGTTTTGCTAACCTCCCCCATACCAGGCAACATCCTGGTAAGCTGTTTCTGTACCCTCTCCAAGGCATCTACATCCTTGTATAGTGTGGTGACAAGAACTGTATGCAGAATTGCAAGTGCGGCCTAATTGAAGTTCTATAAGCATAACTTGCCTATGCTTATACTCAATGTCGATTCCAATGAAAGCAAGCATGCTATAGACTTTTTCTTTTAAATTAACTTATCTACATTGCCAACTTCAGTAATCTGTGGATCTGAAAACTCAGATCCCTCTGCATCTCAATTCTCCTCAGGGTTCAATTCTTCACCGTATAATTTCCACCTGTATTTGAGCTTCCAAAATCCATCCCCTCACCTCAGTTATACGTTCTTCTACTCCTTTCTACCGGTCAGAAAGTACAAAAGTTTAAAACCACGTACCAAGACATTAAAGAAAAGCTTCTTCTACGCTTTTATCAGACTAATGAATGGACTTCTCATGCATGAGATTTGATTATTCTCTGCATCTTCTCTGTAGCTGCAGCAATATATTTTGCATTCTGTTCTATTACACTGATGCATTTATATAAGGGTTATTTTGTATTGTTAGCACAGCATGCGACACATTTCACTGCATCTCAGTGCACGAAGCAATAATCAAATAAAATCAAATACATCAAATCAAATCAATGTAACAGGTTTGCATCAGTGTTCAGTCTGTGAGGAGTTCAATGAAGGCTAGTGGTACCAAAGTGATTATGCAAATAAACTTGACCATTCACATCAGCATGTGAATTAGGAAGTCAGGGCTATTTAGTTACTTCAGACTGCTCTGTCATTCAGGATTATGCTTGATCTGATTGCCCCATACTTCTTGACGACACCTCCGAACCCCAATAAAAATTCACCACACATGATTGTCAGGAATTTATCTATTTCTGCCTCAAGAAATATTACATGGCCTCTGCTTTCATCACTTTTTTTCAGAAGAAGAAAGATCAGACAGTTATACAATAGTGGAATTTACCCTTCAATCCAACTGTTTCATGCCGACCCGATATCCCAACCTGATCTGATCACATTTGGCAGCATCTGGGATATTTCTTTCTAATTCCTTCCTATCAATGTTCACATTCAGATTCCTTTTAAATGTAATTGCATCAGCCTCCACGACTTCCTCTGGCAGCTCATTCATACATGCACCATCCTCTGTGTGAAAAAAAAGGTTACTCCTCAGCTCCTTTAAAAATAAAAACCCCCTCACATTAAAGCTCTGCCTCTAGTTTTCGACTCCTAAACTCTTGGAAAAAAACCTTCTCAAGTCAACTTTTAAAAGCCCCTCGTTATCTTATAACCTGTAAAATATGACCATCGGCCTCTGACACTCCAGGTAAAAATAAAAACCCTAAACTATTCAGCCTCTCCGTCAAACTCAAAGATTTCAGTCCCTAGTCCTTCAACTATTAGCACAATGGTAATTAGCAGCCTGAGATATATTTCAATTGCATTGTCCCCAACGTATGAGAGCTGACACTTAATTTTGAAGGTCAACTGTTTTTTTTCATGTTGTGGGATATGCCTTACTTTGTTATATTAATAGTTTTCTTTTAGGCCTCTTCATCAACTGTGTAGGATGAATTGGGAAACAAATACGTCAGTTCCTTAGAATATCTTTTTGTAAAAAGCTCTAAGAACTGTTTTATTTTTAAAGCAATTATCCTAATTTAAGTACTTGTTTGTAGGCCCACAGTCAGATTATTGATCTGAAGCAAACTTAAATTTGCTTTGATGTTACATTAATCTGTTAAATTTCTTTGATAAAGAAAAACAGCTGCAGATCTGACTACACAGATGAAATCTGCAAGTCGATTAACCATAATACTTATTTTTGCTGTGCTGTCTTAAGTCATGCAGGACGTTTTCATTCTAGACACAGATAAATAGACGATAATTGGAAGCAATGAGTGCTGACAGGTTTCTCTGCCAGCAGTATAATCTGCCTATAATGCTCCCTCCTCAAAGTGTGTTCTGTTCCATGCAATAATTCAAAGACATTTGACCATCAAAACTAAAATAAAACTCATACATGCCCTTCAAAGGTACTGTAAGTCATATTGCATAACTCCAGCCTAAATCACTTTGAAAATGATCAGATTTATACACATGGAAATCTTCAAAATTGTCACCTCAACTTAGAAGTCACTCTTGGCCACTTGACTCTCCTTATCTGAAAATGTTCAATGTTTACTATATGGCAGGCTGCTGCAAAGCATTCTGCAGTTTGCAAACTATCAGTAACCAGCAGAAATTCTGAAATATTCATAAAGACGTGAGTGGTTCTGCACATAGACCAATGTAAAAAGCAGCAAAAACACAGCTTGCCACTTCAGCAGTAACGTCATGGGTTCTCTGTCGTTTGAAAATGTTTTTTCTTATCATTAATCTTCAATCATTCTGATATGGCATTTGCAACTTTGCCCAACAGCATTTTGAAACAAACAGTCTGCTGTTCCGCAAAGCACTGACTATTCCTGATAAAGCCAATGCTGAAATCTACCGGTACTGGAAAGTAAAATGTGCATCGGTTTTGCCAAAACGAGACATTATTCATCAGCAGGAGTCATTGCCAGTCAGTTTGTGGATGGTGCCACAACTGGCTGTGTAGTGGAGAAGAAGAAGATTATCGAATAGTACAATGGGATCTTCATCAACTGGGCCAGTGTGCTGAGGAGTGGCAGATGAAGTGTAATTTAGATAAATGTGGGGCGTTGGATTTTGGTAAGACATTCTGCAACAGGGCATATGTAGTTATTGGTAGGTAACTGTGCAGTTTTGACGATTTGATGCAGTGGTTCAGGTGCATAGTTTTTTGAAATATCGCTATCGGATTATGAAATAGGCGTTTGGCCAGCTTACTGTCATTGGTCAGATCATTGAATATAGGAGTTTGAACTTCATGTTGCGGCTGTACAGGATATTGGTGAAGCCACTTGTAGGGTACTGTTTACATTTCTGTATGCAGTGCTGTACGAAGGGTATTATTAAATTGAAGAAGATGCAGAAAAGATTGACAAGGATGTTACTGGAATTGTAGGGTGTAGGTTATAAGGAGAGGTTGAACAAGATGGGAACTTTTTCCTCTGGAGAAGCGGAAGCTGTGCATTACATCGTGGAAGGCATATATGAGGTGAATGGCAAAGTACTTTTACTGAAGGTCGGGGTGCCAAAAAACAGAGGTTTAAGGTGAAATGGCTGAGAATTAAAAGGGACCTGAGGACAGCATTTTCATGCTGAGGATTGTTCGTATATGGATTGAGCTGAGGCAGGAAATGGTGGAGGCAGGTTCATTTAAAACATTCAAAAGACATTTGATCAGCATCTTGGACAGGATTGGTTTCGAGGGATATGGGCCAAACGTACGCGAATGCGGCTAATTTTGGTCAGCTCTGGAAACGATTTGAACTGTAAAGGTTAGTTTTTGGTCTGTCTGACTATAAGAAATTTTGTTCAAACGAGGTATGCTCAAAAGAAGTTGTATGTTTAATGTTTTTCTTGATTAACCTGAAGATGGTTATCTGAAACTGCCATGTATTTAAGAGAAGCCATTGTGATTCACTAAGGGTGTTGGTGGACTCTGGATTCTGAGATGTCAGATGAAATGCAAGAAACCCAGGGAAGGCTACCTATTTTAATGTAAACTGAGAGTGATGAGAATACGGAATTAAGTGATTAAAGATGAGTCAAAACAGCCTATAGTTTAGATAGCTGAAGAAAAGGGAGATTAAAATAAGTGATGGAGCAGATATACACATTCGAACTATTGATGGGTCAACATGTCTTAAGGCACCAATGTTGTAATTTCCATATAGCTAATTGCAGCTCCCGCCACTGTTATATCGCTCACAATCCATGATCATATCAGAATAATGGTCAGACAATAAATGCTGATATATGTGTGTACTTTAAGGTCTTATTTCAAAGCATTTAGCCCTAAGAAACTTATGATCCATACATTGCAGTTGCAGGCCATTCAGCTCATTGAGTCCCCTCTGACACTGCTAAGGAGGCCCATCCCCTTTAAATCTTATTTTACGTAGTCTCCGACGAGTAATCCACCTGACAAACACATAACTAGATAGGACGGGTGTTTTACCATGGTCAAACCACCACATGTGCAAGGAAATGAGAGCAGCAGAAGAAAACCCATTCAGTCACGGGAATAATGTGTAAACTCCATACAGACTGTTGCCAAAGGGTGTCATAGGAACTGGGTTTCTGGTGGGTCCAGTTCAGGTTCCAATCAATGGTAACCCCCAGAGTGTTACTGTGGCAGGATTCATTGATGGTAAAATCATAGAATGTGAAGGTAAAATTTTAGATTCTCTCTTGTTGGAGGTGGTAACCACATTATAGAAATTAGAACACTGGACATTATAATGTTGTGCTGACCTATTATCCTACCAAGATCAATCTATGCTGCATGCCCTACATTTTACTATCCTCCATGTGCCCATCCAAGAGTCGCTTAAACGCCTCTAAAACATCTGACTCTGTCAGCAGCACTTCCCACCACTCCGATGTAAATAACCTACCTCTGACATCTCCCCTATACCTTCCTCCAACCACTTGAAAATTATACCCCATCATAGTGGCCATTTCCGCTCTGGGAAAAGTCTCTGACTGTCCCCTTTATCTGTGCCTCTCTTGTACACCTCTATCAAGTCAACTCTCATCTATTTTGCTCAAAGGGAAAAAAAAAGTCCTTGGCTTCCTCAACCTTTCCTCATAAGACATGCCCTCCAGTACAGGTAGCATCCTGGTAAATGTTCTCTGCACCATCTCTAAAGCTTTCACATGTTCCCTATAATTGGGTGGCCAGTACTGAACACAAGTGTGGTCTAACCAGAGTTTTTCAGAGTTACAGCATAACCTCACAGCTCTTAAGATCAATTCCCCTGCCAATGAAAGCCAACACACCATACAGCTTCTTTACAACCCTATGAACTTGGGTAGCAACTTTGAGGGATCCATGGACGTGGACACGAAAATCCCTATGTTCCTCCACACAGCTGAGAACATATCATTAATCCTGCATTCTGCATTCAAATTTGACCTTCCAAAATGAACAACGTTACACTTTTCTGGGTTGAATTCCATCTGCCACTTGTTTTCCCTGCTCTGAATCCTGTCAGCGCCCCTTTGCAATCTGCAACAGCCCTCCACGCTGTTCACAACTCCACCAACATTCATGCCATTGGAAAATTTATTAACCCACCCTTCCACTTCCTCATCCAACTCAGTTATAAAGATCACGAAGAGCAGAGGTCCCAGAACAGGTCCCAGAGGAACAACACCCGTCACTGGGCTCCATGCAGAATACTTTACATCTACTACCACCGTCTCTTTTGTATTGGACAGCCAATGTTTTATCCAGACAGCCAAACTTCCCTGACTCCCATGCCTCCTTAATTTTTGAATGAGCCTATCATATGCAACCTCAATGCATGCCTTGCTAAATTTCACATACACCACATCCAGTGTTCTACCTTCATCGATGTGTTTTGTCACATCTTTAAAGAATTCAGTAAGGCTTGTGAGGCATGACTTGCCCCTCACAAAGCCATGCTGACTATTTCTAATCAAATTGTGTTTTTCCAAATAATCATAAATACCATCTCTCAGAATTCTCTCCAACAATTTTCCCACCACAGAAATAAGACTGACTGGTCTGTAATTCCCAGGATTATCCCTATTCCCTTTCTTGAAGAAGGGAATGACATTTTCTACCCTCCAGTCATCTTGTACTACTTAAGTGAGCGACTTGACGAAACATAATCGGCAAGATGTTGCTGATGTTGATTCAGTGATGTTTCCACTGTTGAATACGAACAGCGATGGTTAAATGATAATTATCTTGGAATTCTCCAGCATCTGCAGTTCCCATTATCTCTCAGCGATGGTTAAATTCTCTCTTATTGGGGATGATTATTTCCTGCCATTTGCTTAGCGTGATGTGCTTCCGCCAGATGCTCCACTTGCTTCGCACAGTCCAAAGATGTGAAGGTGGTTAATGTGGATAGGCCATGTTGAAGGGCTCAGGCATGTGTTGAATGGATGGATTAGCAATTTGAAATGCAGGCGTTGGTCTAGGTGGGATGGTCCTCAGAGGGTGCTGTGGAAACAATTTGTCGAATGCACTCTTTTCACGTTTCTACTTTAGGGGCTGTATGTTTCTTTCTCCAAACAACTTTAAATTTATGCCCCATTGTCATCATCATTTCTGCTCTAGGAAAAATCTCTGACTATCGATTCCATCTATGTCTCTCTTGTACACCTCTATCAAGTCAACTCTCATCCATCTTTGCAAAAATGAAAAAAAAGCCCGAGCTCCCTCAACCTTTCTTCATAAGGCCTGCCCTCCAGTCCAGGCAGCATCCTGGTAAAACCCCTCTGCATCGACTATAAAACTTTCACGTTTCCTATAATGAGGCGACCAGAACCGAACACAATATTCCAAGTGTTGTCTAAGCAGAGTTTTCTTTTAGAGCTGCAGCATAACCTCAAGGCTCTTAAAATCAATTGCCATGCAAATTAAAGCCAGTGATGTGGCCAGTCCTTATTATACCTGAAGTGGACCACTTCAATCTCTCAGGGCAATGAAATGACAAAATTCAGGGTTCGAAGGGTTTCAAGCCAGAGGTTAACTTAAAGCCTTCAATACCCCAAAGAAAGTGGACAGCCTGGGCACAATTGGTTAATGACTGAAGGAGAGATAGGGTAGCAGGGCAGTGAACTTAGATCGTGACTGGGACAATGTGGAATGACACCAAAGGAAAGAGAGTGCAATGTCGTTCTGAAATTTAATCCATGAATAGAGAGACTTACCAGGGACTCCAACAAGGGCCAGCACTGGATAGTAACCTGCTTGAACAATATGAAGCATCGCCATGATCCGCTGTGTTAGTGAAATCCACGCATCATCTGAGGAAAGTCAGAAAATTGTCATAGAGAAACTCCTTTCCCTTGCTGTACTGTTCACCTCCATTACCCGAAGAGTCTGACCATTCCCCCCAGCCTCTCTCTCTCTCTCTCTGGATCAGCTGGTCTATGGTAGTGTGGGAGTTGCTTCTGCATCCCACAGTGGGGTTTACATAATGCAAGCCTTCGCTAATTACTGGAAGTTGAAGTCTCCGCAGTGACTCCCGCAATGAAGATCCATGGGGAGATTCAATTATGACAGTCACTGAACACAGGCTGAGTTAACCCCTTCCAGTTCGACTGCTAGTTTGTTTTCAGCACCACAATGTACGACAGCTCCCTGTTCTGTGTCGGCGGTTGGAATAACTGGTTTCAGCCCTTGGAATTCAGCTATTCACAATATATATTAATAAATTAGAGGAGGGAAGTGAATGCAACATCTCCACGTTTACAGACGAAATTGCTCAGACTTTTGAGTAGATGTGTTGGGATGTCATGGTGATCTTGTCCAGGGCGTTGTTGAGGATTCTTCTGGAATACTTCATACAGCTCTGCTCATCACGCTTTCGGAAAGAAGAAACTGGCAATAGAGAGTTGGAGTTCTGGGGAGAGTTTGTCAGGCCAGGAGTTACTTTTTTCAAACTAGAACGTTGAATGTTGATGGTGAACTAATGCAGGTTTGGAAAAACTGTGTGAGTAAGATAAGGTGAATGACATGTCTATTTTCCTGAGTAGGGGAATTTTACAACTGGGAGTGGGGAATTTCTTTCAAATAAAACGATAAATATTTAAGAAGAGACATAATGGGCAATCTTTAGCAAAAAGAATGGCTCGTACATATAATGAACTTCCAAAGGAAGTGACAGATGCAGTACAGTGACAATGCTTCCATTAAATTTATCTAAGTACATGAATGAGAAATTTTTGCAGGTATATGCTCAGAGCGTAGGCAGGTGGAACTAGTTTAGTTTGGGATGGTGGTTAGCAAGGATTGGTTGTGCATCTGTATATATCTGAAATATGTTGAGGCTTTTTGTCTCGACATTCCTTACAGACAATGATTTCCAGATTCCCACCATGCTCTGCTTAAAAAATAACAAAGAAATCTTCCCTCGGTTTTTCTCTAAAACTTCGCACTTTCTCTAAACCTCTTTTCCTTATTTGAAATCCATGCCCTGTTTCAGCTATCCCTCTACAAACTGTTTACCTTTCTTCTTATCTACTCTATCTAACCTTCATATAAGTTTATACCTCTAATGCACGTCTGCTGGCAATCTCTCTGCCGTGAGGAAAACTATCCTACACGTCCACTTTTTTTAATGATCTGTTAACATCTCCTCTGTACATACTGCATCGCTGGCACATCTCTCCTATAACATAGTCTCCAGAATGAGAGAAAATAGTCTAGCTCTGGCCTAAGTTACATTTTATGCTGTTTCAGCTCCTTGCTCTTCAGATCTGTCACATTGGTGGAAAAGAAACAAACTATATTCTGAAATTTCGCATTCAGGAAGGATTCTTTGTAAAGTTTTCTGTATCGCAATCTTGTATGACAACATCATAACATATAATGAGGCGCATTAACTAAATGATCTCAGAACAATATATATGCAATATATATGTAAATGGGCTCTAGGTCAATGGTGGAGAACTTTGTAACTATAATTACAGTGTTCAGGCCACAAACTGATCTGTAGTCAGGGCCAGGAAGAAAAATATTAGGAAACAATACATCAGCAGAGAATGACAGACAGAAAAAACAATGTGTGTGTGTGTGTGTGTGTGTGTGTGTGTGTGTGTGTGTGTGTGTGTGTGTGTGTGTGTGTGTGTGTGTGTGTTTGTGTGTGACACAGAGAGAGAGAGAGAGCGATGTGGAGAAAGAAACATCGAGCCCTACAGTCGAAATGTGGAAGGAGTCCATTAGACCCATCGTTTCCACATCAACCCTCTCAGGACCATCCTACCTAGACTAATCCCTGCATTTCGAAACGCTGATCAATCTATTCGACACAAGCCTAGGCATTTCAACATAGCCCATCCACATTAGCCTGCACACCTTAAGACTGTGTGAGGAAATTGGAGCATCTGGAGGAAGAACACAGACACGGGGAGAATGTGCAAACTCCACATAGAGAGTAGCCCGAGGATGGAATTGAACCAGCAAAGGAGGAGAAGAGACAGTCAGACAAAGAGAGAGAGAGAGAGAGAGAGAGAGAGAGAGAGAGAGAGAGAGAAAGAGAGTCTGGCAGAGAACTGAGACCTGAATTGAGAAGGAAATTGTTTGCATTGTCCCTACTGAAGTAAAGTGATCTTTTCGTATTCTTCATGCAATTTGCGTCAATATATGGTTGAAGAAATTGCGTCATTGATGGCACAGAAAAAAAAAATCCTCTTTAAATAATTTGACCATGCACGGAATTCCAAAATGAGAACTAGTTTCGAGTCGTTTATAACAGCTCCACCAGTTCAAGAATGGTTAAAAGATTTGGGTTAGTCTTTGAAACAGAACCATTTACCGTCACCACCATACATTCACAAAGGAGAGAAAATGGGAGAGTGAAAGGAAAATTATTAACCAATGTAAGAAATAGTTAACTGGGAAGGTCCCAAGGTAGTCTCCTCAGAGCAGAAAATAACGTTCTGACAACTTTTAGTACTCTCACTTCTTTTTTTACTGAGCTATCCATTGTGTTTTGCTTTTATTGTTTATGATTTTGGAGCTTTAAACTGCGAACTGAAGGTGGCATTTGCACTTAAGGCAGTGACGTCTGTTTAAAAAAAAATAGAAGGAAAGATCGAGCTGTTGTTTGTCCGTGGGTCCAGGCCTGGAAGTTAATTGTGCCTTGGTTCATTTGAAGAAATGCGTCACGATATTTATGCATCCTTCCACCACGCCTTCGACACAGTGTGACAGGAGATGCCGAACTATGTGACTGATGATGTCAATGGCAAGAATTGTCTCCAGGAAGTTTGATAGAGACTTTCGCCTTAAGAAGATGGCAGGTGTTGAATGGTAACTGTGGCCTCTAGAAGGAGACTGTTAGCCTGAACGGGAGACTCCTGTGTTTGAATGGGTTTCTAATCATGTTTATGGAGTGTAGCTATTAATGATACAGCATAGATTCGAATTTTCCCTGCCTAACCTCACATTTTCAGCATTTAGAAGTTCAGAGAATAGGCACTTAGTTATGAGAACGTCATAAACTTCTAAAAGTGAAAAGTAAAGGGCAACATTTATCGACATTTGCAGAAAATCGAAGTAGAAACAGACATCCGTATATTTGAAACAACACATGAAAGTTACTGATGTGTTCTGCCCTGTTGTTTTGATTTTTTTTTTGGTTTATCCTTTAAGCTTTCTTTTTTATTTTTTTGTAAGTATATCAGTATATCAAAAAAAACACTATAAAAAGGAAAGGCCCACTCAAGCACGAACGATGGAATGTAAATGAGGATGCACAGAAAGTTGGAAAGGCCCTCAACGAGTACTTCACATCAGTAGTCACTCAGATGAAGGACATGGACGATGGTCATTTTCATTGCTACTTTGGGGCATGTTGCTACAAAGAAGGAGGAGGTGTTGTTCTTCCTGTAAGGGCAGTAGAGGCAGAATATTCAGAGCACTAAAGCAGTATTTACATGCATAGTTGCAATGCTAATGAATAAGAGGGGACAGGCTAACAGCTGGAAAACGGGATTATAAAATTTAGGTATTTGCCATTAACAGGTGCAGACACGATGAGCCAAAAGGTTTTCTATTTCCTCGTGCGATGCACATGTATTACTCTGTGGTTCGAAGTTTGGACTGTTCATCATGGGAGAAGGAGGCTCAGAGATCTGCTGGAGGTTTTCAAAACAATGAGAGTGCTGGGCAGAGTAAATGAGAAGAAACCATTCCCGCTCATCAATGGGACAAGAACGATACAATATAGATTTAATTGAAACATAAAATAGATTCAGAGTGTGGAAGCAAGCAATTTGGCTCATCGAGAGCACATGGGCCCTTCAAAAAGCACCCCACAAAGACCTACTCCCCTGTTCTGTCTCTCTATCACTCTGCATTTCCCTTGGCTAATCCAAGTAGATCGTATATCCCTGGCAATTTAACATGGCCAATCCGCCTCGCCTGCGCATCTTTAGACTCTGGGAGGAAACCAAAGCACCAGGGGAAACTAGCACAGGCACGTGATCTGTAAAAGAAGCAAAGATGATGTGAGAATTTTGTTTTTCACACAGCGGCAAGTTAGCATATGGTGGGCATTTGGTGGGAACCTGGGGAAGCAAAATTGAAATTCGTCAGTCTAGAGGACACTGGATATTCATTTTTGCTTTGCAAAATGCAAGGTTGCGAGATTAAAGCACAATGATGGCACGAGATATTCACGATTGTTTGAAGAGCTAGTGCAGACATGGTTAGCGAATAGCCTCATCATAAGCTGTATCACCATTGTGATTCAGTGATTCTGTGATGTACAGTCCAGTTTCAAATGTACAGTGTCAGGCTTTGCTGCTAGTACACGTTCCTTCTAACTGACTACACTTCAATCTCACTTTCTCTGACATGCTGAAATTTGATGTTCCACCTTTGTGTACGTGTAACAAGATTACTGGCATCATGTATGAAGATTCAGGATTTAAGGTCTTAATATATTTATGCATTCCCAGTTTCTGTGACCCTGGTGCTGACATGTGCAGTGTCCTGATCAAATCTTCAACAGGAACATATGGAGCCTTAATTCTAATTTGGAATTTACTTTTTTGCTCCAACTGTGGCTTTTAATTTTAAGCACAAACAGGTGACAACACCTGAGCACAGATTTTACCTCAGTACAGGTGTTTCCTGTTGATTCAACAGAAAGTCAAGACTTTCCAGAGATGGTCCCTTGGTTCGGCAGACTGACAACAGTTTTGGAGCTCGTGACCAAAACTCTGTAAGTTTCAAAATAATTATGGAAAGGGATACCGATGTTGCTGAATTCAGGGGTCTAAATTCAGACAATGATAATTTCAATACCATACCCTGGATCTGGTAAAAGTGGACTTTGATCTGTTACTTTCAAGTAGTTCTGCAGTAGGTACATGGGAGGCAATAAAAAACTAGGGCAATGAAAATTAAAGTTACTAGAAATGCCTCACACTCACTACAATCAAGGTCAAGTGATCGAAAAAAAGTGCAATAACCATCTACAGCCATCACACCATATATCGGGAACAGTGACTCAGTGTTAGCTCAGTCGCTAGGTGCAAGGTTCAACTTTCGTTTGTAACGATCTCTGCATTACCAAGAGCAGTGCGATCAAAACACAGATTTACTGACTCCCATTCTTAAGCAGACAAGAACAGGAATGAAAACAAATGTAATTTTCTGTCCTGAAAGAAGGAATTGCAGACAGACTTATCAAAGTTAAAAGCTGGCTCATAATTCTCCTGTACACCACGCCAATGTTGCCCATCTTTCTCGGCAGCTCTTAAGTTAGCGAATAATTACTTAAAACGTCTCAGTCCAACTCATCACTTGCAATGGCTGCGCTTGCTGTGCTTCACATGAACCCTCTCAGAATGCCATCCTGCCCGTTCCGATGATACATGTATCCATGGTGGAGCTCAGTATTGACATGCACTGAATGCGTGATAGAAAATTTTACAATGTACACATCAAAACAATTAGGGTCAGATATAGTAAGAGGAGTGAAGCTGGAGTCTGAGATAACATCGTGTGGAGCTGGATTAACACAGCAGGCCAGGCAGTGTCAGAAGAGCAGGAAAACAGATGATTCTTTCAGGACCCTCCTTCAAGCTTGGCCTGCTGTGCTCCTCCAGAAACCCGTTGGGTTAAACCAATAAGGGTAACCTTTTGCCAATTAGCTGCAATGCTGCCGATGCAGACGAGACATTGGGATGTTCTGACGATCGGTAGAATTGAGAAATGTATTGAGCATTGTGTAAATCATCAGAAAAAGCATGGATTTTATTTATCATTTCAATCATTGGTTAAATGTGAAGTGAATTTTCTGATTAAAGAAGAAAACATGTTATCTCACCAGAGAGATCATTGAAATTGTTTTCCCAGAGCAAACAAAGCATACGTTTTTCTTCATATTGCACTTATCGCCAACATCCAATGCATGACCAATCATGTGATTTTGGAAATATCATTTCTATTGTAATTTAGGATATGGCACGGCCAGCATGTGCACAGTAAACATCCACGCGCCAAAACTGGGTAATGAATATATAATATGTTTAGTGAGATTTTTGATTGCAAAGGAAATTTGTCTGAAGCATTATTTGCGGCCCACTCATCTGCTCCTATTTGAGATAGATTCAAGGCAGTTCTTTGCATCCAGCTGAGCACACAGATAAAGACATACTTCAATATGCCGTTTGAAGTATGGAACTTCATCAGTCTGACTTTGGAGAGTGAGAAGAAGTCTTTTCCAACAGTCCCTAGAAGTGGTGCTTCATGAGCAATTTAACAGATTTATGTGGTATAAGGAGAGCCACATGTGGCATGATCTCAAGTGGGCTCACAATACTTTCTTTCACATTTTAGGTAAAGGTCAGAGTATATGTCAACAAGGGAAGTTCTGAGGCAAATAATACTGCAAGTTGTTGTGCACGATCATTTCCAAAACACTGAAAATCTTACTTTGACTCGATGTAACCTGTACTTGGTTGGAATTCGACAGTGTTTGCTTTGTCGTTAAACAATAATATTTGCCAGTTCTTTTATGGATCGTGTGTGTAAGTTGCAGTGTATCAATAAAATGTGATGGTTACATGTATGCGTTGGGATCCTGTGTCTTTTTTTGTCTGTTAGTTTCCCATCGAACCTGTGGAAGTGTCACTCAGTGAGTGAGAGTGGATGTATTCATCAGTGTTTGTGTACTTCTGTCTAGGGAGTGTAATTGTGTTTGCATAAGCATTTGGAAGTTTGGAGCGTATGACTTACTGGCCTTCCTCAGTCCAGGCACTGAGTATTTTTTTGTTCGTGAAGTTAATTCATATCGAACTTTGGTACTACTGTAATTGGAATATTGTGTACAATTCTACTCGCCACACAGCTGGAATGAAATGGAGACTTTGGAGATAGTGTAGGAGAGGTTTACCAGCATGTTGTTTGGTTTGGACTGTATTAGCTGCGCAGTGAGATTGGATAAACGTTGTTCATTGTCTCTTCAACGTCAAAGACTAAGGAACAATATGACAGAATGGTGTTTACAAAACAGTGAGAGTCACCGACAGAATAGATAGTCACAGTCTTTTTATCCCAGAGTAGAAATGTCACTTACTAGAGGACGCAGATTTAATGTGAAAGGCGGTAAGTTTAAAACTGATGTGAGAGGCAGCCTTTATGCACAGAGGATCTTATGTGGCTGTAATGAGGTTCCAGATGAATTGGTGTAGTGGAGCATATGATCGCAACATTTCACAGACGTCTTGACAGACATATAAACAGGGAGGAATGAGAGAGCTATGGTCACATAGAATCGAAAGATTGTTTGTTCAGAAAGATGTCATATGTTATTACAGTCATAGTGGGCTGAACAGCCTGCTACTGTGTTCGAACGGTCTTTGTTCTTTGATACATTGGTTGTGGGATCGCTTATCTCTGTCTATCATTAATTTTCTTTTTTGTTTGTTATGCAAGCAGGCTTATTTTGCAGCCTCACCAGATTGACATCTTAATGATAGATGTGCTGTCCTGCCTTCTGAATATGCAAAACAATCAAGAACACACAGCTAGTCAGAAAATTCATCACGACTGACAATGCAGGGCGCAGCTCTAATATTCTGCGCAAGGTGTGGCGTAAAATCTTCAACTTCCCACCAAATGGGGGAGTGGGGTAAACATTTGTATGACACAAATTTGATGCAGATGCCAACACTGGAAAGGGGGCGAAGTTTGGAGGTGAAACTTTGGATTTAGGTTTGCGAAAATATTGAAGGGCAGAAATTCGCAGAGAGGAAATTTGGAAAGTATGTGAATTTTGGGACCAATATTTGAGGGGGAGAAATTTGATGGCTATATTTTGTGGGGAGGCACTGGGGGCGAAAGAGAGACAAACAGTTAAAAAAAGAGAGAAAGCGAATAAAGAAGAGTAAAGACACACAAGATATTGCTACATATCTGTGCAATGGATTCTCTGTTGTTTTGGGGAGTGAATCCACTGAAATGAGGTGAACACACTGCTCCTTTCTCTGTCTGACCTTTTAGCGTTTAAAGTGATAAAATGTGGGGTGTCATTTTAAAGTGTGCTCCCATATGTGTCTCGGAGTTCTTGTGTCTGTGTATCTATTTTTCGTTTCAATCGGACTCACTTTGCCCTGGAGGGAAGTGATTAGTCATTGGCTCAAAGTCTTTTGGTCAAATTTGGAAATGTGCCACCCTCTGGTGGCGTCCTCATGATTGACGACTGAAGAGGCAGAATTTGTTTCAGACGAAGTATCCAAGCCTGTTTAACTCTTTGGTTGCACGTATCTTTCAGCTTCAAACAATGTCTTTGGAGACTCAGAAAAGTTTGTCTGAGCACTTTGCTTGTGAGGTATGAGCGGAAGGAGATGAACAATTTCCTCACCCGTCTTGGATTCTTCCCTCACTGAGAAATCCAAAGAGTACATTACCAAATATAACAAAGCGCAGAAAAGAGAATAAAATTTATTAAGTTCCCCAACAAAAGGGTACATTTGGAGGAGCCTGGATAGAGAGGGAGTGGAAATATTCTATTTGTTGTGTATGTCAGGAATACTGTCCAAAGACAAATCATTTCCACCGTGCAGAGGGAACACACATTTTCCTAATCATGAGCACGGTTCATTCTGAGGGAACACAACACAATTCTATTCCTCTCCACTTTGGAATAGTGTTTGTGTGTGTCAATCTCCTTTCTTCATCTCCCTCTCTCTCTCGACTCTCTCCCCTCTCTGCAGCTCTCTCTCTTTATATCTCTCTCTATCACAGACTCTCTCTCTCCATCTATCTCCTACTCTCTGCTCCACTCTTCCCCCCTCCTTTTCTATTTCTCTCCCACTTTCTCCCTCTCTGTCACGCTCTCTCTTCCTACCCCCTCCTCCTTTCTTTCTGTCCTTCTATCTCTTTATATGCTTCTCTCAACACAACACATTCTCTTTTCCTGTCTTTCTGCCTCTCACATGCCCTCGCTCACAATCTTTCCATTAATCAGTCAATTTTCCTCTTCCTCTCTATCCATTTAGGTCTCATTCTGTACCTCTCTCTCCCTCTCTTTTCCGCCGTCCCTTTATCGCAAGTCTCTTGTCTTCCCCCCTTCACTCTTCCTCTTCCTTTTTTTCTCTTTCTGTCTGGCTCTAACTCAGCACCTATCTACTGCTCTCTCTCTCACTCTCTCCTCTCTCTTACTCTTTTTCCCTCCACTCTATTTATCTGTTCTTCGATCTATGCCTCTCTTTCTCTCTCATGCTCTCACTTTCTATATTTCCTTCTTCTCTCTGTCTCTCACACTCTCTCCATATCCATCACCCCATCTTTCTCTCTCTCCTTCCCGAGCCTAATCCAGAAATACCGAATGACACCAGGGGCCCAGTGAAGATCAATCGCCAGCCCCGTGGAATCATGTGGCCTTACCACACCACAGCCCTGGGCAGCCAGGAGCAGCGATGCTCTGAATCAGGAGCACAGAACAATTGTCCCTCTTCAGGATGTCAAAATGGCCACTCCTGGCTTTGTACTCACCTTACAAGCCCAAATCAGGATGGGAATACAGGATGGCTACCTGCAGAGAGTGCAGAGAGTGTCCAACAGTTCGCCCATACCACCAGGAAGCAGGGAATTCCCCAGTAACAGGATCACAAATGAACGTTTCAAACTCCTGCAATTCGCTCCCTGAGGGCACTTTAGCTCAATATCCTACCAATACATTACGTGCGTTCAAGATAAGGATACAGTGGGATATAGATCAGTTGCAGAAATAGATGGGGAAATGACAGCTGGAGTTTTGTCCAGTAAATAGTGAGGGGCTGCCTTTCGGAAGATCAAATGTTGAAGAAATGTTTGCAGCTCATGATAGGACCCTGAAAAACATTGGTCCAAGTTCATAGGTCCCGGAATGTGCCACGCAAATAGATAAGTTGGTAAGAAGGCACACAACATTCTTTCATTTATTGTTTTGAGGTATTCAGTGCAAGAGTCAGGACGTTATGTTGCAGCTTTATGGAAGTTTGGTTCAGCCCCATTGAAAATATTACATTCAATTATGCATTTTTGACAGCTTTGTGAGGGGCATCAGAGGACTACCCGGATGCTGAGATGACAAGAACTGCAGATGCTGGAGCCAGAGATAACAAAGTGTTGAACTGAAGGAGCACAGTAAGGGTCCCGACCCAAAACGTCACCTTTCCTGCTCCTGTGATACTGCCTGGCCTGCTGTGTTCCTCCAACTCCACACTTCGTTATCTTTACCAGGATGCAGCCTGGATTAGAGGCTATCAGCTATATGGAGAGACTGGGGAAGAAAAAGCAACTAGGATTGTTTGCTCTGGAACGGGGGAATCTGAGGGTAGACTTGACAGAAGCCTATAAAATTTTGATGTACATGGATACAGTTGACAGCCATAATCTTTTTCTGAGAGTTGAACTATCTAATACCAGGGGGCATGTATTTAAATGGCGTTTCGATAACCACATAAATTTGCACGGGCTTGAGGGATATGGACTAAGGGCAAGCAGAAGGGATCAATTTGATTTGTAGTAATAATCAACACAACATAGGTGTCTAAAGGTACTGCTCATGTAATGTAACAATAAGTACTCTGTGTTCTGAGTCAGTGCATCATGTGTGCTATCTTGCCAGTTGGGCGACTGTAATGGGATTGTGCGGAGTGGAGTTAGTTTTTATTCATTCGTTAGATGAGAGGGTCGTTCGTTTGTGCTTGTATTTCTTACCCATTCCTAATTGCCTCCAAGGCAGTGAAGAGACATTGTTTTGAGAATGGAGTCACATGGACGTCAGACCAGTTAAAGATATCAGTTTCTCTCCCTCAAGAACTCCACTGAGCCAGGTGTTTTTTTTTCAGGTACTGAAATCATGAGACTCTTATTTCTAGATTTTCCGTAAATTGATTTCAAATTCCATCATCTGCAGTGGTAAAATGCAAAATCAGATTCCAAGAATATTACCTGGATCTCTGCATTAGCAGTTCAGTGAGAATGGCACTGGGTCTTCACCTACCCCAATGAAGAGGCCTGGCTAAAAATAGAAGATCAATGTTACCTCTGATGACATGTTGGTTGGCACGGGGGTGGTGAGGAATGAGTGTGAGTAAAAGGGGGACTCCTAGTCATGAAAGTATTAAACAGAATACTTTACAATGTGAAAATGCGCTGATGGCACCTGGCAGTCCCACCTCTATTTCCTGAGTCAGACAACTTGGCCACGCCAAAGTCTCTACACCAAAAACAACCGACCAATTCTCCCGATCGGGCTAAAGTGAGCTCAAATCTCAGAACTCAAATGTACGTCTTGAGTTAGGTTGCATGCCAAATTATTTCAACACAATGTCAAACTCTCTCCTGGACCAGTCATCATCACACAGTTTCAGTATCATCTCTGGATCCTTATTAAGAGGTCAGATTCATGCAGGGATAGATCACTGCCCCCACTGGGAATGGTAAGTGAATTGGAAAATGTCTTGCTATAACTTGGGTCTTGTCTGGTTTCTTCTCTCAGAACTATTGAATGCACTGAATAATTGAAGTAAAGGGATATTTCATGGCACTTTTCAGCTGCTGTCTGAACTTTGTCTGTGTCACGGCATAAATCACAGTGTTTGTACAGCAACTGAGGAGCTGTAACATGAATCCTAATTCCTGGACAAAATCGTTCAACCAGATAGAAAAAAAGCCAAGGGACACCATTCGGGACCATATTGAATACACCATTATCATTGACCACAACAGGATAAAATTTGCTGAGATAACAAACAGTAAAATGATGGATTTCCTTCGACTCTGCAATTCTGGGTCTCCGGCACTTGGGCCAACGAGTCTCTTGCGGGCTTGGTTGGTCACAAGAATGTGTCGGATGGTGAAAATATTGAGCAACAGAATCAATATGAATGGGAGACCCGGAGTGAGAATGTGATGGACAAACTCCATTGTGACCCAGAAGAGAGATTTCCGAATGTCCATCGTTACACGGCAAAACCAGGGCCTGTTCATCAGCCAATACTGATCTGTTAACATAAAATACCAGAAAATGTTCTTGAAAAAACTCACCACAGTCACAGTACCTAGAACCACAGCCGCTGTTTTCGCATTGCAATATTTGCTTTTCAACTTCTGGCAACAGATGGCTAAAAATCGATCAAAGCTGAAAGTGACCGTGAACCAGACGGAACAGTCAGTGACTGCATAAAGCATGACAGCATGGATGTTACACACAGGGACGAAATACAGGAATGTGAAATGGACATAATAAACGACTGGTATTTGCCTCATAATCAAATCGATGATAATGACCAGTAGGTCTGTCACTGACATGGCCACTAGGTAACAGGAGACACATTTGGTGAGACCACACTTTTTGCGAGATAGGGTCATTATCGTCATGATGTTAACTGTGAGAAAGGGAAATAAGCAATGAGTTTACACATGAAGCAACACAAAACTGAGCGCAACACTCCAAGTATGGTCTGATCAATATGACAACTGATCGTAACGAGACTTCTTTAGTTTCATAATCTAGTTCATTTTCACTAAAGTGCAGGGTTCCATTTGCTTTCTAATTATATGCTGCATACCCACATTCTGTGATTTATGCACAACGGCACAAATATTTCTCTACACTGACAGAATTTAAATCTGCTTTCCATCTAAATAACAAAGTTGCCCTTGGGTTTTTCATCCAAGTTGGACAACCAAGCACTTATTCACGTTAAAAGCCCTCTACCATTTTTTCCCGTTCTTCTTGCCTATCAGAGTCCTGACATTTTTCACCCCATCACAACCTGCTTTCAAATCTATCTCGATATCATCTGCAAACTTTGGTATGTTACACTCTGATTGCAGATCACTAGTATCACCTGCAAATATTTAAGTTCTGGGTCTCGAGCCTTGCAACGTCCCTCTCATCACAGTTAAAAATCCAACAAAAAAAATCCATCCATCTCGACCTTGTTTTCTCTAGCAGTCAGCCAATTTTCTCTCTGAAACAAAACGATGTCAGAAGTCCTCTTCGATCATTTTGTCATCTCATTTAAAAATGCCCCACAACAAAAAAGTAGGATTTGATCTCCGTGTTGTGAAATATTGGCATTGTTGCCTCATTCTGCTCCATTCAGTTGCAAACCCTTCCTTCTGTGTGGCAACTGAAACTGGCTGATTTCGCTCGTTTTCCATCACCCCTCCTTGCTCATCTGCACTTTTCTGCATTCACAGTGGTCTACCAGCACATTAAAAAATGCCCTTCGTCCTAATGAGTCCTCAAAAGCACACGCCTAACAACTCTAATGCCATTTTCTAGCCCTTGGCGCATGGCATAGTCTACCTTGGCACCTCAATTATTTGAAGTGATGAGAGTTCTGCCTCTTATTGGCGCTGACTTCCAGGTTTCCACACTATCAATTTTCTTTATTTCCCCTTCTCTAAATCTCCTGTGCCTTATGTGAAATCTAAGTACCATCAGAGCAAAAGCCTCTTCCGTTCTACCCTGTCTATTTCATTCATCATTTCATACGCATTCATCAAGTCTTCTCTCGATCTCCTCTGCTCTAAGGAAAACAGTTCCAGTCAATTCCACCTTGCCTTATCATTGGAACTCTCTATAGAGGGAAACATCTTGACAAATCTCCTTCTACATCTTCTCCAAGGCTATCATATCCCTCTAATGATGTGGATTTCAGAGCTACTTCTGAACTTTGAGTCGAAAGATGTGAACTTTGGCAGTGAACTGGATTGAAAAATGGGTAAAAGGGAATGAATAATACAAGAGCAGACAAGGAGATGGTGTCTATTTGGAATGTGAGAGACCATTCAATTTGAAGACAGGGATAACTGATATTCTAGCTGAAAATTAGCTCAATAGATCGGTGAGAGCAAAAGTGCGTTGAAAAGACAGAGACCGTTCAGTGAGAGAAGGTGTGGGATGTGTTTGGTATCTGAACTTGAAACAGAATTAACTTTGGCATGAAATGTGGACCGAGAACCAGCACATTAAGGTCAGAAACAGTCTCAGTGAGGTTCAGAGATGTCAGTGAGGTCTACAGCACAGGAAATATGCCTTCATTTCATCTTTCACGTCGAAGAGAAAACATCTCACTATTTGTAACCAATGTTTCCTCAAAACATTCTTCTTTACACTTTGGAATAATTCTACAATACAATGAGTGTTTCAGACTTAACCACTCCCTACAAGTAGGGAATTTTTGATGGGGCATTTCCATGGTAATTGAAAAGCTATCAAATACAGAGTTATCTCGAAATCAAATTACACCAGCTACTGTGACTGAATTCAAACCCCTTCCCAGGATATTCTGAATCAACAATGCCATGCTAATAACGTTGAACCATTGCCTGCTCTCAAGGAAATTCGAGGCTGAAAGTGAGAGACTTTTAATCCAGAAAGGCATTCAAAGGGGAAAAGACAGGAAAGTACAAGTTGAGAAGAAAGCGTTCTGTGTTTGAATGGGCCGAGGAGACTTTAACTTCCATGCTATCAATGTGGATGGTTCGACGTCTTGCGTACTTCTCATGCGGCGGGGAGGGGTAGGGTAGGGGAAATCAGGGTCGAGCCTCGCGCTGATAAAGGGGTGTGAATCTTCAGAAAATTCAGTTTGGGGGAAACAGCATTGAAGCTGAAGAGCCTTTGCCAGATCTGATGTATGGAAGAGGATAGAGCCAACGAGACAGAAAATTAAAAAAAGGAACCTTGCCCATGTTTTCCCAAACTAACCTAATCTCATGTGCATGCAACTCATCTGTATGCCTTTAAATTTTTCCACCGACATACCTGTCCAAATGTCTTCCTTCCAATTGCTCCGACAGCTCATTCCATCCATGAACCACCTTTTTTTATGAAGATATTGTGACACGGGTCCCTTCTAAGCGTTTCCTTTATCACCTTGAAACTATTTCCTCTCGCTTTGGACTGACCCGCCTTGAGAAAAAGACAATGCCTATTCGCCTTATATGTGTCCCTTGCGATTTCAAAAACCTCCATTCGATCAGCATACCCCATCCTATGCTCCAGGGGAAATAAAAAATCCCAACGCATTGATTCTTTCCTTGTTACTCAAACCTTCCAGGCTTCGTGACATTCATGAAAATCTATTTTTCACCCATTCCAACTTAATAAAACCCTTCCTATCTCAGGGCGAGTAGAATTAAAGACTGTACTCCAACAGTAGCTTCATCGGATATGATGACCTCACCAAATACATACCAGGAACGCCAACGACAGCCAAAATGGGGTAGTAGACGCCCTGAATAATCCAAAGCATATCCTGAATACGAGACGGTAGAGATATCCATTCCTGGGAAAGCCAGTAAAGTCCATCGTAGAAACTTCGACTCATTGCAAAAAATCCAGTGAGTCACTCTCAGAATCTGAACTCTGCCTGTCTTTGGGAGCGGTGGAATCCTGTTTGTGAGGTAGGTAACACTCCCACTGACAAAATAGTGTGTAATGCTGCAAGGATTCCCTCATTAATAAAGGATATGGTGACCCTCCCGGGACAAAATGAGAATCCATTGCGACTGACGTCAATGATAAATCCCATGAAGACAAGTTCATTAACCCCTTCCCATCCAGAAGATTTCTACAACACACTACAAAAGGAATATCTGCCCAGTCAATGAGGGTGCAGACTTTCCAAGTGCAGAATCAGGTATTCTTCGAGATTGTGCTGAGCCTCATTTAAGCACTATGGCAAGCCTGAGAGATAGATGTTTTGCCAGATAACATGGTGGTGCGGCGAAAAGATTCATCGAGTCATGCAGCATGGAAACAGATCCTCCAGTACAACTCATCGATGCCAGACAATTTTTCCAAAATAAACGAGAGCTATGTGCCTACATTTGACCAATATCCGTCCAAACACTTCCTATTAATTTAATGTCCCAAAATCTTTTGAGTGTTTTAACTATCCCTGCATCGACATGTTCCTGTGAAGTTGAAAGGTAAGAACGTCAAGATTCACAAATTGTGACTCAGAAGAAAGTTTAGAAAGTTTAGTCAAAACGGGAAAAAGGTAGCACACATTTAGGAAACTGAAATGAAACAAAACCCCTGAGGAATAAGAAGGAAACAGCAAAGAGTTTAGCCGAAGAATTAGAAGAGCTAAAAGAATCTGTGAAATGTTCTTAACAAGTAGGATATTGGAGAATTTCAAAGCATTTTATCAGTATTTCAGGAGCAAAAGGGTACCTGGAGAATCACTCAAGGACAAAGGAAGGAATTTATGCGTCGAATAAGAGGAAGTGGATCAGGTCCTGAATGAATACTTCGTACCAGTATTCACTCAGGAGGACAATATAGATGATGTCAATATTCGGAAGGTTTATGTTGATATTCTGGGGCTTGTCAATTTTAAGAGGGAAGAAGTTTCGAGTGTCTTGTAAAACAATAATGGACATCGCTACTGAGGGTCTAATGTATTCTATCTCAGGATATCCAGCGAGACAAGTGGGGAAGGAGTTATTAAGGCTTAATCAGATTTTTTTAAATTGACTATCGCCTCAGGTGAGGAACCAGTTGACCCGAGAATAGCTCACGATTGTGGTTTGTTTAAGAAGAACAATCAGGATAATTCAGGAAATTATAGGTCACTGTGTCTTGCATATGTCCTAGCTGAGTTATTATAGAAACTTCTAAATGACAGGATTGAGTCACATTTGAAAACAAAATAGAATAGTACATTATAAACGGCTGGACCCTTTGGGGAATTGATGTCCTGAGATTCTAAATCCATAGGTCGTTGAAAGTGGATAGGGTGATAAAGCAGGCATGTGGGAATTGAATCTAAATATTGAAACAAAAACAAAGTTACTGGAAAAGCTCAGCAGGTCTGGCAGCATCTGCGAACGTGAAAACAGAGTTAAAGTTTCAGGTCCAGTGACCCTTCCTCAGAGCCCGAACCCGAACCCAAAACGTTCTTCTTTTTTCTTCCTTCAGAGATGCTGCCAGACCTGCTGAGCTTCTCCAACAACTTGGGTTTTGTTCCTGATTTACAACATCCGCAGTTCTTTCGGTTTGTATAAAATTTGCAAGTCGTATTTCACATGTGTCAGACTTTGAATAGGCCGTTGTTGGAGTATGGTGCACATTTTTGCTCGGTGGATGATAGGAAGAGTGTGGAGGCTTTGGAGAAAAAGCAGAAGAGCTTTAGCAAAAATGTTGCCTCGATTGGAGTGTATTAGCAATAAATAGACTTTAGTTAAACCTGCATTCCTTCTCTAGAACGTCAGAAAATGAGGGGGCGCCTTGATGAATTCATTTAAAATTATGAGACGGATGGAAAAGAGGCTTAGCCAGAGGGTCCATAGCGTGAATATGTAAATAATAGGGGCGTAGGTTTAAAGTGAGAGGCAGAAATATTAAACAAGATGTGTGAGGAACATTTCTTTTAAACTTAAGATATTAGTTGCATGTCATGCGTTGCTGATTCAGTTGGAATGACCATATATCATAGCAACATTTTAAAGGCATTTCGACGGATGATTGAACAGACAGGAAACAGAGAGATGCGGAACACAAATGGACAAATGGGATCAGTTTAGATTAGCGTAATGGCGGGCATAAACATGATGGCTAGAAAGCCGACTACAATGTGTACAGTTCTCTGCTCTGTGTTATTATCATATCTATCTATGGAATCACACCTCACTGTTTTTCTCTATCTATTTCCCATACTCTCCCACCCTGCTCCTACTAAATATGGTTTTACTCCATCTGCATCCGATTTTGACCGTAATTATCATGCCTTGTGCACTCTCCATATTGACAAATGCACGCCTGTTCATCTCTCAGTCCAAATGCCTGGGAACGAGTTGCTGTCATTTCTCTTCCTACCAATTCCCATGGCAGCACGTTTTGGGCACCTCCTATCTCTGAGACTTATACAATTAATGACAGAGCCATGGGTGAAGTTGAATAGAGAGACTTTGGGCAAGAGATTCACAGTTCTTTGTAGATTGGATCATAGGTGGACAGGATGGAAAAGAAGACGTCATCAAGCCTATCTTTATTGTACTGACCGTTGAGCCTCGGGTTTGGGGCGTTATGATGAAGCTGTGAAGGATGTTGCAGAGAGTGCTTTTAGAATAATCTGCGCAGTTCTGGCCGCCCTGCACAAATGGAAGATCGGCACAGTCCATAAGCCCAGAACAGCTGTAATTAAATTAGACCAGGATTTCACGGGGACTGGAAGATTTGAGTGAAAAAGTGGGGCTGGCAAGCTAGACAGTTTTATTTTCTGTTGCCTTGGAAGTTGGGCAGTATCCTTACAGAAGTTTTAGAAGTCACGAGGAGCATGGATAAGGTGAGTATCAAAGGTCATTTTCCGAGGGTATGGGAGCCCGACACTGGAGGACATATTTTTCGAATGAGAAGAGGATGATTTAAAAGGAACCTTAGACTGACAACATTTAAAATATAATTGGAAATCAATATGAAAAGAAAAGATGAGACGGATTTGGGCCAAATACATTCAAATGGGAGTAGTTTTAATTGGGAAACTTTTTTCTGCAGGCACGAGTTGACCTAAAGGTCTGTTCCTCCGATGTATGGCTCTATGACTCTATATCCTTTAAATGTTCCATCTCGAACATCAATGTTATGCCGCCTGATATTTGAGATTTCCACCCTGGGAAGAAAAGAATCCAACTATCCACCTTATACATGTCTCTCATATTCTGATATACTTCTATCAGATCGGACATCAGCCTCTGACACTCCACTGAAAACACAACTTTTGTCCAAAATTTCCAATTGCCCCATGCTTCCCAATTCAGGCAGCATACTGGCAAAACCCTTTTTCATTCTTTTCTGACACTCCTTATCCTTCTTGTCATGTGGCGAACAGAACTAGATGCAATTCTCTATATGTAACCTGAATAAAGCTTTATATAACAACATAACTTTCAAACTTGTATAATCTGTATGTATACCAATGGTAGTTCATCCTCTATGCTTTCTTGAACACTTTATCCACTTGTGTTGTCACTTTCAGGAAGCTAGGACGTGGACCCTAAGGTCCCAATGCATATCATTTTCAGGATGGGTCCTGCCATTTTCTGCATACATTTCTTAAGCAATTGACGCAGTAACATTCATCCCCTTTTAAGTTAATAGGCTTATGGACTGTGTAGATCTTCCATTTGTGCAGGGCGGCCAGAACCGCGCAGATTATTCTAAAACTTAACTTTTCTTAAGTTAACTCCATCTTCTATTTCTCTGACTAACTTTCCAACTGATTTACATCCTGTTACATTCTTTGGTAACATTTGATACCATCCACACTCCACCAATTTAAGTGTCGTTTGCAAACCTATTAACCATACCAACGGCATTTTCATCCAAATTAGTTGTATGTATACCGTAAACATCAAACTTTCCATGGCTGATGCTAAACAAGTAATTCTGCTTCCTTGCATCAGTTGCACCCTGACTTAGAAATGTTTTCAGTATTTAATTTTATGTTTCTCATTTCCAGCATCTGTATTTTTAAAATTCGTCCTTAGATTGCATTTGCTGTAAAACAAAATGGCAGAGGGCAAATAGTGGAGGGTGTATCCTTACATGACAGCGGATGCAGATTCATTGCTCAAATGGGCACGGCACTTCAAATGTTGCAGATGAGACTGCCCTGTTCGTTTCCGAGTTGAAGGATTTTAATTGCAAAGACAAGCTGGACAAACTGAAATTATTTTCCTTGGAGCAGAGGATACTCAGTGAAGACAGTGTTGAGATGTTTCAAAGTGTGAGGAGCATAGATAGTCTAGAGAGACAGGAACTCTACCATTGGGCACAACGATCAATGGCCAGCGACACCAATTTAACTAGAGGTGTACAAGGCATAGAGGAGATGTGTGCAAAGGTATTTTCACACACAGTATGGTGGTAATCTGGAACACACGGTCTCTAAATGGTTGGAAACAGAAAATTTCATAACTTTTAAGCAGTATTTACATTTCACTTGTGGTGTCAGTGCATAGAAGGCAATAGGTCATAATCCAGATCATAGGATTAGGTACAGTCGGTGGCTTTTTTTTTGCCAGGCGGAGAGAAGATGGACAAAAGGGACTTTTCTCTGACCAGTGCATCTCTCTGACTCTCCGAGAAAATAAGCTGCGACTGTTGTTCGTGGGAAATGGAGGTTTGGAGAGCTTGTAGAGAATTTCAAAACCATGAGAGAGCTACACGGAGATAAGATAAAATAGGTGCAGGTGTAAGCCATTCCCCCTTCTCGTCTGGACCAAAATTCAATATGACCCATGGCTGATCATGCAATTTCAGTATTACAACTCATTTTCTCTCCATACTGCATGTATCCATTACCCACAATGGTGATGTCCAGCTCCCTCTTGAACATACTTAATGAACTGGGCCCATAAGCTTCCTGTGGGAGAGAATTATACAGGTTCACAACTTTCTGAGTGAATAAATATCTTTCATCTTGGTCCTGAATGGTTTACCATTATTCTTAGTTCTTGACGTCCTCATAAACAATTCAGGAGAGTGGGCAGAGAAGTGGTCGATGGAGTACAAAGTGAGACAATGTGTGGTCATGCACTTTGGAAAGAGGAATAAAAGCATAGACTTTTTTTAAGTTTTGTGAAAATTCACAAGTCTGAAGTTCAAGTGGACTTGGGACTTCTAGTCCAGGATTCCCTCAAGGTAAACTTGCAGGTTGAGTCAGTAGTTAGGGAGGCAAATGTAATTTTTGCATCTATTTTGAGATGGCTTGAATGTAAAAGCGAGGATGTACTGCCGAAGCTTTATGAGGCTCTATTCAGGGCACATTTGTAACATTATATTCAGTTTTGGGCCCCATATTTTGGCAAGTATGCACTGGCCTTGGAATGGGATCAGAGGATGTGCATGATAATGGTCCCAGGAATGGAAATCTTAACATATGAGGAACGTTTGACGACTCCTCGGCCAAATTCATCGGGGTTTTGAATGACTGGGGGGATCTGTTTAAAACTTACAGAACAATGAATGGCCTGGAAAGACTGGGTGTTGGGGAGATGCATCAATTGGTAGGAGAGATTACGTCCCAAGGGAACAGCCTTACAGTAAAGGGAAGATCTTTTAGAACGGAGATAAGGAGAAACTTCTTCAGTCACAGAGTGGTGAATCTATGGAATTCACTGTCACTGAAGACTGTGGAGGCCGGGTCATTGAGTACATTTAAGACAGAGATAGATGAGTTCTTGATTATCAAGGGAATCAATGGTTACAGGGAGAAAGTGGGAGGATGGGTTTGAGGAACTTACCAGCCATGATTGAATGGCAGATCAGACTCAATGAGCCTAATGGTCTAATTTCTGCTTCTATGCCTTATGGTTTTATGATATTATGGTCCATCGGTCTGTTGAACCTTCACTGGCCACCAGCAATAGTCAAAATGACCATTCACTGACGTGGACACCAAAACTGCACAAAAGACTCAAGATTTGGCCTCATCAAGGACCTGCCTATGGCAACAAGACTTCCCTACTCCGATACTCAAATCATCTTGCTTTAGAGCAAGCATACCATTAGATTTCCTCGCCAACCTCTGCACCTGCATGCCAACATTTGATGACAGTTCCACAGTGACTCCCAAATCTCATTGCATCTCACTTTTCCCTAAACTGCCATCATTTAAATAATCATCTGCCCTTTTGTTTTTGACAGCATGAGGAGAACCTCTTCCCTCTTGTAACTGGACAAGAACTGAAGGAAATGAATATAAATGACCTGTAAATGTATCCAAAATGATGTAAAGGTATCTTTAATAGTGTGTGAAGTTAGTGTATGGGGGACCACTGGCGGTAAATCTGGTAAAGGAAGACGCAAATTGATCATTCTGGAGGGAATTGCAAGAAAGTTTTTAAACAAAATTATGAAAGCTTATGAGTTAAGGTAGGATACTGGCCCTAGGTAATCAGGCTTGCTTGTAGAACCAGTGGAGACTCAGTTGGGAGAATAGCCCAATTCCACGTTGAAACACCACTGTGATTCAATGATTTTTGTGATATGCAGATTTACGTCAAATGTACTGTGATGGTCTTTGTTCGATTTCATGTTTGTTGAAACTAACTAGACTTCAAACCCCTTTATCCTTACATGCTCAAATGTTCTTTAACACGTTTGTGTTCTTGTACTAAGATGACTGAAATTGCATACGATGATCGAGGATTTCAGGTCTCAAAATATTCACGTATTCCTCATTGCTGTGAAGAGGGTGCCTTGATGAACTACTCAATAGGACAATATGGAACTTCAATTCCAACTCTAAATTTATTTTGTTTCCCGTCTGCAATTCTGGATTGTAAATTGGAAAACGTCGAAAAGGAATACCTGAGCACAAAATTCAGGCAACGGCAGGCGTTTCCTGTTGATTCAGCAGAAAAGCAAAATGTTCAATGATGGTTCTGTGTTTCAGCAGATTGAGAAATGCTTTTCATACATTGAGCCTTGTATAAATCTTACTTCACTCCGATTTACAATTTTTCACAAAATCGCTTCAAAATATTTTCAGGCAGCACGTTATGCCTCAACTGTTGCAGATCTTCGTGAGGAATGTCCAGCATTGCTGACAACAGTCTATGTGTTCGTATATTTTGCTACCGTCTGAAAAACTGCCTTTCACCAGATGGTTTGCAATGTTCCCTCGATCTTAACAATACTCATATATGCTGTGACGTTCTGCAGCACAACTGTGAATCATTGTTTTGGTACTACCATGTGGACATCAGCAAAAAAGCACAAGTTAAACTGAAATGTGGATCAACATGATTGAGCACACTAAACTGGATTCAATGTTGTAACCATGGTAATGCAATCAAATCTCTGAGTCTGAATTAAGGACAGAAAAAAGCTGCAGAAACTCCGGAGAAATACAAAGTTATTATTTCGAGTCTATTGTCTGTATTTCAGAACTAAAGAGGGATGGATGGGTGTGTTTATGTCCTGTTCACCGAATATGCACGAGGAAAAGAGATAGCAAGAATAACCAGAGCAAAAGACAAAGGTTGTTTTATACTAAGAATAGAATTGTGTAGATTCTGTGTAGATTCGGGCATTTAGGATAACAGCGGCTATGAAGAATTTCCTAATCAAACCTCCAACATTTTCATTCAAATTACTGATGTATATTACAATGCCCGAGCTCCCATCACTGATGCTTGTAGACCAAGGGAGAGGGGGGTGGAAGAAAACAGACTTTCACAATTTTCATTTGTCTTCTGTGATCAAGCAAAAGTTCCACTACGTAGCATGTGAGCTACACTTTGCCGTGAAGCAGCCACATGGGGAAGGATGTTTAGATATATTGTCCGTTTTTTGCAGTCTCCCTGTACCTAGAAAGTGTCTACAGACAGTGTTGGAAAATGACTCCTTGTGTTCTTACGTGAATAGAATGATAAATCCAACTAGGCCAATTATTCACTGAACTGCATACTCTCAATCAGTAGAAATATGATTGAATGGATCGTCTACAGTGCTATCAAACAACAATTACATAAAACGAAAGCGCACACTGACGCCTTGTTGGATATCTGTGTGGGTCACATGGCTCCCGATTGAACACCTACAATGCTGAAAACCCTCAGCATGCCTCACTACATCCGTGGAGCGAGAAACCGAGTGTTGAAATAGTCCTGAAAGGTAGTGATTGGTGCAAAACTCAAGTATCTCGATACCATACAGGGCAAAGCAACTTGCTTGTTTGGCATGACATCCACAAACGTTCACTGACTCCAAGAGTGACACTCAGGAGCAGCAGTGTGGAAGAATTTCAAAATATGCTGTAGATATTCACCAAACGTCATCAAACAGGACCTTCTAAATCTCCAATCACTTCCATCCAGTTGGCTAAGTACAGCATGTATATCAGAACACTGCAAGTTCCATTCTATGCTTCTTAGCATACTGAGTTGGAAATATGTCGCTTTCCCTTCAGTGTTGTTCTGTCAAAATCCTGAAATTGCCTTCCAAACGGCATTCTACACCTCCCTACAACATATGGCCGGCAGACATTCAAGAAGGCAGCTCTGCTATGATCTCAACCGGCAAATAGTGATGTGCTAAAATGACTTCCAAAGCAGTGATGCCCACACTCCATGAATGCATTTTTAAATAGTTATGTGAAATCATTTGCAGTTTAATCATTTGGAGTGCAGAATATGATCTGCTTTTCTGTTTCAATTGAACACACCCGAAACACTGATACGTCCCTCTTTCAGATGCGTAGGTTGTGAAGAGCAAGGAAACATTTGTTCAAATATCAAATTGTCCTGAATTTACCGTTAACATTCTTCTGTATTGATGTCGCCATTTCTATGATACTCTTCCCAGAATAACATCCTCTTAGATGTAGATTCACGAGAGCCAATGGTTTCTGAGGTTCAGGTTACATGTTTGAGATTCGTGAGGTCCTTCTGGAACTTGGGCTTTGAGGCAAGACAGCGACTGATATGAAATGAGGCCGAGCCTGTAATCTGCAACGTGATTACAAAGCATAGCATGGCAGATTGTGGAAGGTCAAACCAATTTATTTGAAAAAGAACTGGCATTTGATCATTAATCAATTGTCGTTAGAAATCATCTGGTCTGACCATGTTACTGTGGGAAGAAAATCTCGCATCATGAATAAGTCTTGACTATTTCTGAAACTTGAGCGGGTATAAATTCCTGTAATGGAATTTCTGAACTGGCTTAGCAAGGCCATCAGTACAAGGTCAGTTATGAGTATGTTGGGATAGGGTAGGGCTAGACCGAGGCAGTTAGCTGCACTCGAACACGGTAGCAGCTTCATTCCTTATATATTTGACCTAGCACTGCTCTATCTGCAGCAAGACGATCCACATACTGGCACCAAATGATACCCTGGATAATCATTATAAAGAACATATTACCTTGTTTAAATATTTCACAACGAGGTGATCCCAGGTACCAGACGCAAAGACAATAATAATAAAAGAAATTGCAGGTGTAAATCCATTCCCCTCACAAATGTGCATTCTGGGGATAGTGAATGTAAGTCTACATAGTGCTCATTTTGAGGGTCTAAATTAAGGTCAGAATAATTTCAATGCGATTTACCATGATCTGGGATACATAGAATTGGAACAGATAATTATGGGCATATCTAATTTGGAAAATGGGTGACATTTGAAGGTAGAACAATGAAAATTAACAGCCAAAGTGTATTTCTTGAAGAGTGCAAGACACGGGCGTAAACGTCCAGGGAACCATGAATGTTAAGGAATCTCCAGAGTTTGAGAAGGGAAAAGGCTGCACATCATACCAGACACAGGGCATGAAGAAAAGGAAAGGTCTTTCAAAATAGAAAGAATGAGTGTGTGTGTATTTTGTTGAGGGGGGAGGGGTGCTGCCGGAAGGTAGCAGGGGCCAGTTGGACTGTGTGTGCGTGTGTGTGCGTGTGTGTGTGTGTGTGTGTGTGTGTGTGTGTGTGTGTGTGTGTGTGTGTGTGTGTGTGTGTGTGTGTGTGTGTGTGTGTGTGTGTGTGTGTTATGTAGTGGGGTGATCTGAAAAAGAAAATGGAAGGTGCAACATATGTTTGGCGGTTAGGATTCAGGTTACCACACCCACTCAACAACAGCAGGTATTTTTCAAGCATATTACCGGAAAGGGGTAAATAGTACGGTGTTCTGTACGTCAAAAGAGAAAACTTTGTTCAGAACGAGAAAATGAATTGTAGCTGGTGATTTCAGTTGGGGTCGTGAGGTTGTAGAAAATGTTATGATCAGTAAAGAAGTGGGGTTTGTTGCTGAGGTGGCGTATTGTTTTATCAGTTACAGACCCTGATGACACCAATCACAGAGGTGATATTTAATGAGAGATAAGAGATAATTGCAGCCCTCGTATAGAAATTGAGCACTTTCCTGGAACAAGGTCAAAGTGCCTGATGACCAAAGGACAGCCAATGTTATTACTTGATTAAAGCAACAGGGACAGGCAAAATAGCATGACGTATGTTAGCTTGATGTCATGGATGGGGACCTTAATAGAAAAAAAGTCTTTTGAGGGAGAAGTCGAAGAAACACATGGAAAGACAAGAATTGATCATGAGCTGTCAGTATTGATTTGCTCAAGCGAGTTCCCGTCTGATGAATTTAATTCAGTCTTTTTGGAAAGGTTATGAAACATATTTATCAAAGTCGTGCAGATGATGTGGTTGACGGGAATTCAGGTAAGACGTTTGTTAAGGACACAGACGGATGGCTAGCCTAAAGGTTAAGCGCCCTTGCGATCCAAGGTAAGGTGGAAAACTAGGCACAAAATTGGCTTGCAAATTTGAGGCCAAGAATGACGATGGATGTTTATTTACTGATTTAAACCTTGTGACGAGTTGTGCAACGTAAATATCGGTGCCATAATGCCAGATGGAACTGAATCCTGACAAGAGAATGGCTTTGCATTTTTTGTGGCCGGATAAGGGAAGAATAGAATATATATCACAAGTGGCAGGGCCCTGGGGAGTATGGAGGAACAATCGGACTTTGACGTAGAGTACCTAGATCCCTGAAGATGTAGCACCAGGAGGCCAGTTAGTGAAGAAGGCACACGGGAAGTTAACAACTGGAAGTTAACGATTTTGCCTGGAATTAAAAGTTTCAGTCATGACGTGAGACTGGACAGGATGGGTTTGTTCACAGGGCAGAGAAGGCTCAGAGGTGACTGGTTGAGTGGTACAAATCTAGGTGATGCATCGATAGGGGAATATTATGTGATTCATTTCGCCATGGCCAATTTGTCTGAGATCAACATGCAGAAAGTTAAAAGCCGTTTAAAGGAATTCTGAGGAAATTTTATTTTGACCAAGAGCCTGGCAGACATATTGAATGTGCTGTTTGAAAAGATGGTATTGGGGTTGGCCATCCTGCTACATTTCAGCAGAATCTGGTTCAGGAATTAAATTGAAAGGAAAAGGTACACAACGATAAAGTGCAGGTAAATTGAATTAGTGCAGCTTTGTGTTTGTTAGTCAACACAGCAATGATGGAAAGTAGGACCTGTTTCGATTGAGAGTATATGACATTATGATACACATCTCCATACAGACTCTCAGACATTTTGTGGCATTAGGTTGTTTCGCAAACCAGAATTCCAGATTTAGCAGTTTCCTGCTTTGGCTGAGGATACCTTGAGGGCTCTGCCTTTTCAAACACTCTCCTCGCCTGAAGTACGGTGAACTTATGGTTCCATTCATCATTGGTCGTCTCTATCTCTCTTGCACACTATCTGTCTATCCATCTCTCTTTCTCTGTCTCTTTTTCTCTCTCGTCCCCCCCACCTCTCTTCCCCCTCCATTCCCCCATCCCCTCCACCTCGCTCTCTCTCTCTCCTCTTTCTATCACAATTCAGCAACAATAGACAATCCTCTAGATTTTTACATTTTAGCTTTAAATTCCACAAACATCATATACAAAATTTCATGGCAGGAAACGTATTCATTTCTTAATAAAAGTATTCACTGCCATTCAAGAATATTCAATAATTCCACTGATTCATTCTCCTCTGAGTTACGAAAGCTCTGGTTACGTCTGACAGAAATAACATATGTCGTATCCAAAGACAGTGGCCACGTTGTTTGTTTAGACATCCTAAACCACATGGAAGATGAAATCTGTACCTGGATGTCCAGGCTTATGATAATCAAATACGTTTCAATCAGATCGCTTCTGATTCTTCTGAACACAATATTTCAACAGTGTTCTATGTAACATCCTGTGCAAGCACTACAGTGAAAGAACTTGCCATTGCACTGAAGTTTTTGTACAACGATGGCCAACTTACCAATGGACTTTTTAAAAAAATCTTGTACATGCTGCCTTGCTTTCAGATATTGGTGGACACGATCACCCGCATTACTTTGTTCCGATCCAATTCCTATTCTTTAAAGGTTTAAATAACACATCGGTATTCTGTTCTCATTTATTTTCCATTCAATACCGATAACGTCACACTGAGCATTAGAAGATTACATAATTCCTTCTTAAACCAACTTGTTTGGTGGACCTTGACGCTATTTTGAAAGGTTATCATCAGAAAACCCGGCAATATCACACTTGATACAATCGTCCAAAATCATCTGGTCATGTGGAATTTTATGAAAAGCATTGTAAAATCCATTCACACTTGATGGCGTAAATTCCTCAAGTTTGTGATAATATTTATCACCTCAAAAAGTTGTGGAGTTCTCAAACATAACTCCCCTCCTGAAATCCATGCTATCTTCCAGTGTTCTCTGTTGAAAAGTTTCAAGTTACCTGTTATCATTTTTCTTATGGTGCACACCAGCATCACTCGCAAACAACGCTGAGTTCCACAAAATGTACATCCTTGATTCTCCTTGTTTCTTAATTCTGAAACAATGTGGTGAACATTTTTCACTCTCAATCTCACGTATGTTTGCTGAATTGAAAACTTTGGGCAATACATACCAAAACATACATTGAATAGGTTTCCCTCTCCTCTTGTGTTGATGAGTACAAATTATCAGGCCATAAGCATTGATCAAACTTCTGTAGAATTTACATATTAGATTGATGAAACACCACTGCGCCATGATATCAATCCCTGCAGGCTTTCCAGATGAAGAATATCAAGAGGATAGATAGCCAATCCAATATGTGGGAATTTGGATTCGTCGTAGTGTATAATTCATTGCAATGCATTTGTCCCAATGGATCCAAACCTTTTGGAGGCAAAACCAAAGTTATTTGAAATTTGACCACATTGCCCAGAGGAAGAGAGAAAATAATCATATCCTCTTGTAGGTGAGGTGGTAACGAAATTCTATTTAATGGGCATGAGTGGTCAAATGTCAAATGGGATAGTGATGAGAATTAAATCACCCAGGGGATGGTGAACATTTGGACACCATAATCTAAAAAAAATGACAAATCATAGTTTCGGTGATGGTTTGGACTGTGGACAGGGTGGGGAGGAGGATCGAGTGGAACACATGGCGAGTATGCACAGAACAAAAGACAGAGGGACTGAAAGTTAAGATAAAGGAGAACATTTCAATGCAATGCTCAAGGGCACAAATATGTAAAGTTGGAAGGGCGTGAATTGTAATCCAAAAGAAAGATAGAGAATTGTTCTGATGTTTTTGGACTCCAATTTGCATACTTAAGAGTGTAAAATGCAGAACGGGAAATTCAGGAGCTTTTTTTCTGCTGCTGCATGTGATGCTGAATTGCGCAGTGTTTACAAATAATCTGAGGCCAACAACATCATATGATATAACAAGATGAGGAGCTCGATGAAGGGTCTTTAGTTTGTAACAGCCCTCACGTCAGACTCTGTGTTCAAAATGATGCCACTGATCAGATGTGGATTTGTTATTTTATAAAACTGTTCAGTTAATAAGAAACGTCAAAAGTCTTGACACATCACATTAAACTCAACAGCCTACCTTTAAAAACTTACTTAGTACTTCAAAATATTTTCAATTCCGGCCAAATGACTTCTTTTTGAACACATCAATAGGGCTCGTACGATTTTAATCTTCGTGGCATGTATGTGACCGTGTACAATGTAACAGGTTCGAATTCTGAAAAGTATGGCAATAATTCAGCAATATATGGTAGAGAACAGCTGAAGTGATGGGTGGTTTAAGAGCGCTGGAAAGAGTACATGCTGAGAAGTAGAAAGGCTGAAAATTTTATTCTGACAAATGAGGATAATATCCCAGTAAACACACGAGCCTACAAGCGTGTATTATATTTTTGTCGCACATTCTCTCCTACACATTACAGTCAGAAGGGGAAAAATTAAGATTGGTAATCTAGGGACATTGCCCACCAATCACAAATGAGTCAGAGATGATTTAGGTCAGTGAATTCAGGTTTCAAGAGAATCTTTACAGATCGAAATAAAACGATTCAGAGTTTGGAAACAACCATTTCGATGTTTGGAGACTATTGAAAAGTTCAAAAGGAAAAAAAAATAAGATCGGAGGGAGAAACTAAAAATCGTCAAAGTTTATCAGAAAAATAACTTCACATTAATTGTACACTTTAGCTTAATTTAAATTTAAAATGCATTTCGATTCACACATCAACTTGTGATAGGAATGTGATATATCATCAATGAACGTTGGTAACAGCTCAAGCAGAATCATAGAAGGCACAAAGCAGGTTCATCACCATCCTGGCCCCAGTGCAGTTGAACGTGGGCCATACATACTCAGAGTTTCAATCTGTGGGCAACAAGGAGAGCAAATGGAACTAATTCAGCAATTTGTTCAAAGAGGCAGGACAGGCCACTTGGAGCGAAAGACCTCCTTCCTTTGTTTTGACCACTAGAATTATTTTTAAACCATTACATATTAAAATGTTTCTTTTGATGCATGGTAAACCCATCGTCCCTGGGATTGAGAAAATTGCGAATTACCGCTGAATGTTGCTGATGACTTCCGCTTGTGATGTTTTAATCATGTAGACAGCAGAGCAGTATAAAGCTGAAGGTTAAATGCTAAATGTTAAAAATCACTTATTAATTTACTTATTGTTTGAATACAGCCCATGATTTTTTTCTTTTGGAAACTGGGAAATATTAATGCTCTCTGCAGGTACGGTAACAGTGGTGAGTAAGTCGGCAATGCAGCAACGAGCAGAACAGTCACACCATCCATGCATGGATCCCAAAGAGGCTCACACAATGTCCAATTACATTGAGATAACATTGTCTGTGAAATCCAGGTTGTAAGATCGAGAAAAAGATTCACAACATTCATTTGCTGCAAAAATTAAAATGCATTTTATAAGTATTGCATGAAATGATGATTTTACATTTCCAGATATCGTTTATTTTGCAAACAAAAAGGAAATTATTAGTCTGAGTTTTGTTGTTTCTGTTGAGTTTATTTATAAGTGTTGCATTGATTCTTGGCATGTTAATTCTTATCCCTTTATTTCAGTGAGAAGTGTCGACGCCTGGTTGAAATTACAGGTAATTGTACGTTATTTTCAAAAGCAATGGCACCCCTACGTTCTGTTGTAACCTATCAACACGAAGTTGTGGCAATAATGTTTGTTCATAACTGACGGGGGATGCATTACTCCTGAAGGTCCCGAATTAAGGATTCTGGAGCGACGAGAGTGAACATTCATGACCAACTTATAGCGACATTCTCTGACAAAGACAGTCAACATGGCAAACCCAAATTTTCAGCTCCCACTCACACTGCTCTCCTCACATCGATAGATGATGAATGACGAGAGTTTGACAGATCAATTCCACACACAGTTCTGCTGCCCAAAAAAAGTGTTTACATTGTTTCACTTGCTATTGAGCGCTGACTTCGTGTCCATACGCGTCACATAATATTTCTGGCTTTGACAGATGGAAATGCCATTTTATTTTCTGATGCTCCCAGGGAGGATCTCTTGAGCTTTGTCGTTACTACGTGTACAACATGACGGACAACAGAACATTACTGGTCCTGCCTCTCGGTTTTTCCAGAGCATAGTTTTGTTTCTGAATAAAGTCTTGGTAAAGATTTGTCGCTCAGGTTGTGGACGAGAGCATTGCCTTGCTTGCCGAGCTGTTTTTTTTTTTAACGTTCAGAAGTTCCATCACCATGCGAGGTGAAATCATCAGTGGAGCATCCTACGAAGCAATTTTATGCTCCTCCGGTGGTAACTTATACCGACGGTTCCGTTGTGCTGATAACTGTAATTTCCGGTTATTATCTGTATGGATTTATATATGGAGTCAGATTCTATATGTTAGTTGATTGGAGTATGGGTAGAAAACCAAGTCTCTAGGAATTCCCATGCGGGTCTACGTTTGGCTTGGGCTACTATGGTTACTTTCTCCGAGTTAAACTGATGGCCTTCATTGTCCAAATGCTCAGATGTTAAGGAGAGTTCATTGTGCTGTTTTGCTGCGAGCTGATATTCATGTATTCTGTTGGTTAGTTTCCTTCCTGTACGTCGATGTAATTTTTGTGTCTGTCGTTGCATGATATTTTCTAAACCACATTCCTTCTGCATGTTATTGGAATTGAGTCATTCATCCTTGTTGGTGCTTGTCGTAGAATGGCTGTGGGCTTGTGGACCACACTGATATCTAGTGGTCTTAGGAGTCTTGTTGTTATTTCTGATATGTTCCTGCTTTAGGGAAGTGTGGTAAGTGTGTTAGGTAGTATTGTCTCCTTCTGTTGTTGTCTGATATGGAGGCATCTGGGAATGAATTTGTGGGGATATCCATTTAAAACGAGGATTTTGTATCAAGGTTTCTCTTGTTCCTGGCATAATTCTGGAGTGTTGCAGTGTGTTCTGGCCCTTTTAAATAGTGTCCCAACGCAGATGTGTTTGTGGACGGTTGGGGTGGTTGCTGTGGAAGTTAGGCATTTGATGTTTATAAGTCGCTTTTCTGTATACTGGTGTTTGGAACTTCTGGTTTGTCACTCATTCTGGCTCAACATCAACTTCCGTTTCTGGATGTTAATGGTTAAAAATCATATATTTTCGGATGATCGTTAATTCTGGAACGTCTTCATTCAGCTTAATTTTTGCTCACAAAATCTCTAATATTTCTGGTGAAAATTGGGTCCTGAGACGAGTGATGGCCGAACTGAAGTTAACTACAATGGAAGATGGGAAGGATTAGATGACAGTCTGTGGGATCTGAATGCTAGCCACATTGTATGCAGGATGCGGGTCTCTACAGTATCATCAGAACATTTTTAAAAAAATCTCTGGAGTGAAAGCAGACACGGGCCAAATGAATGCCCGTGACATATTAGTTTTTTTTTCTTAAAAAAAATTTAATGCCCAAAAGAAAACCTACCACACATGCAAACGAAATGTTTCAGTTCTGGTGAACAGCCACTGGACTGGAAATTTTAAGGTTACTTTCGGCCGATAGATGCTCCCAGACAACAATTTCTGATTTTGTCAGACATGATAGCGTTGCGATAGCAATTTTTGATCAGAATGGCTATAACTGATTAGGTTGTTTGTGCAGTAAACAAGATGATTGGTATGATTGCCGTCTTTGAACGGTGCCTTGTGTATAGGAATTGGGAGGCCATGTTTGGATATTGTGTAGGCTACTTTTCAAATATTACTTCTCACTTCTGTTCATGCTGCGCAAACGATGCAGTCAGAATCGAATCACATCTGAATAGATTTACAAGGAGGTTGTTAGGGTTGAAGAGTTTGAGTTACAAGGAGAGATTGAATAGGCTGGGGTTTTTCCCCAGCAACGACAGAAGTTGAATCATGACTTTGTCGAGACTTATAATATCACGAAGGGCGTGCATTACGTGAATATCTAAGTCTTTACCCGACTTTTGTTGAGTCCAAAATGAGATGGCAATCAGTTTAAGAGGAAAGATTTAAAAGAGACCCAAGAGGCAAATGTTTCACACAGAGCGTCGTGGAAGTATGAAATCCGCTCCCAGAAGAGTTGGTGGAGGGTGGCACAGTTACAACATTTGAAAGACATCTTGACTGAATAGGAAGGGTGTAGAGACATGTGAGCTGATTGCTGGCACATGGGAGTAGATTAATTTACGACATCTGATCAGAATGGACGAGTTAGAAATTTATGTTTTTTTTGGTGCTGGATATCTTTATGACTCAAATTGACGTTACTTCAATACATAGAGGTTTTTGTGCTCTGGGGGCAATGTCTCATCATGTGATAAATTTGATAAACTGAAAACTCTGAGTGAATTTCTTAGATAATGCAGGAAAATCCGGATTCTGTGTAAAACAAATGCTTGTGATGGTTAGTATGGGAAACAGCAGCACTGTAATTATATGAGGCATGGGGTGTTAATGTTGGTTTATGTCGATCGGGGCTAGTGAGGTAAATCTGAAACAGACTTTGCATGATGGTTTAAAAGGTGAGGCAGTGTCTTCTGGAAGACTGTCAGTGGTTCGCCTTCAGCCGCTCTAGAGAATGACTTATAATGTATTTCAAAGAACAATGATAAAGAGGTGTAGAGCTGGATGAACACAGCAGGCCAAGCAGCAACAGAGGAGCAGGAAGGCTGACGTTTTGGGCCGAGACCATTCTTCAAAAATCAATGCTTACTTTATAGAATTCTATATGGTTGACTGGACAGGAAACCACTAAATTACTCATCTGTAATTGCAACAGAAGTCATTGCAACAGCTTATGTTCTGAGGTAAGGAGAGTTCTATGTGGTAGATGTAAGCAGCATTTTAGCTCACTGTAATTGGAAAAGCAGTTTCTGAAGAGTGAGCTCATGGAAGTGGTAACTATACTCTTCAACACCAGCACTCAGTCTAGAAACAAGTTATCTTCTTCAGAATATACGTGGACACAGCTGTGATGCAGAAGTCTCACTTTAAGTCGCTAAGTGGAAGAGAAGTGTTTCTTATTAGCAGAAGAAAATAGTTTAAAGAAAATAGATTACTCTGAACGTGCATGAAGCATTTCTTTGTCAGGGCAGTTCTTACTCGACATCAGAAGATTTTTTTTTCTGGAGTGGGTGTCGGTGGGAGATCTGGAGAAGATGCAGAGGAAATGCACCAGGGTTTTAACTGACCTGGAGAAATTTAGTTACAAGGACAAATTGGCCAGACTGGAATTCTTTTCGATTGAACTGAGGAGACTTAGCACATACAGGAGTCAGGTACATAAAACACAACAAAAAAGATTTCTCCTCTGTTAACGTAGAGTTTTTAATGTAACATGTATTTAAGGTAATGAACAGAAGGATTATACTATATTATTTTACATCCAGAGTGTATTAGGATCTTGTACTCACTGCCTGTCAGGGCGTTTGAGGCAGAAATGTTCATTTAAATTAGAGAAATATTCAGATGTATTCTAGTGACGCCAAGGAGCATAAGGAAATGACATATGACTATTTAGGTGTTTGATTGTCATCAAAGCAGACTCAGTGCACTGAAAATCCCCGTTCGGTGCTGAGGAGCTCTGTTAATCTGTGACTCTATGTGCCCATGATTTGGCTCTGGTCCTTATTTATCCAACTATGTGAGACCACAACCTACAATATCTTCTCATCCCTTTTCGTTATTTCTAACTCTACAAGTACCCGAAGCACTACTGCTATCATTCCAATATACATGCCACATTTCAGTTACATTCTCATACAGTAGTGTCTGTATTCATTCACATGTGTTCACGCTACCCATATCATTAGTTCACCTTGAACGTCAATGTGATAACATCTCATTGATTTCTAACCTTCTATAAATTATAGTCTCTTATCTGCATTTGATTCCGATGCAGAGAATTTAGTTTATTGAAGTAAACTCTTATCTACCTACACATAGGTACGCAGGCACTGTCCTGTAGCTTCGTGCCCAGCTAGGAATTCAGTGTAAAGCTTTTGTAACTCCTTTACTTCTCACACATCGGTATGCAGACACTGTCTTAAGCTTCCTGACTGAATTAAAATTCAAATCAAACTTTTTCAAATAGGGTTAGGTGGGAAAAGTTTGTAAAGGTGTGAAACCTCTGAAGCATGCAACTTCTGTCGCTGACAAAGTGGCACTGACTTTGTCCTAGCCAGGCACACTGACAACTTGAAATCAGAATCTGTCCCAGACAACAACTCGAAATCGCCTCCTGTCATTAGCAGCTACTTCACTAGCAATCGATATTATATCCTGGTCTTTTATGTTCTTGATGCAATACTTGTTTGGTATCCTGTCTTTGTCTGCTGTAGTAATTGTTTCATGTATCATGTCTTTTGTAACCTGTGAAATGTCGGCTGCTCGGGGAGAATTACTTGTGAGACTCTGCACTCTGTGCCGGGTTGAGTACAGTGATTCTCCACAGCTTGTACTTGCTTGGTAATAGAAGGATTTGTGTTTTTCTAAACAGGTCAGTGTCTTGTTATTGCTGCAAGTCCGTGAGGGTCTCCGAAACCGAACCTGACAACCTTTCCCACTCTCCACTATTTCACCATCATGTAAGTGTGATGTTGCTAGACGAGCTTCCATAAGATTGAATGCAGGAGACGTCATTCATTGTGTCTATTACAATCGTTTCTGTCTTCACAGCATAATCCATCACCCTGCAAGCTGGAGAAGGCTGCATCGTGTTAACCACAATTCCGGGCTTTAAATGTGACCAGAATGGGTTTTTTATGCCCACTTCGTCTTTAATACCCTCTAATTGCAACATCGTGTTATTAAATTCAGTCTCCATTCAACTGATCAGCTGCTCTGACACTACTTAATAAATTCTCATCTGCCTCATCAAATTCGTCCATAGCCTCCTTCCTGACAGTCTCTTAATATGCTTTAGATGATAAACTCGCAGGTATCATTGTCGAATGTTAATTCTGACATTTCCACCATTCCAAATTTAGGTGGTACAATCCAGGCGGTAGCAATTCACTTTCCAAAGTATAACATCGAGAAAACCCTTTTGGAAACACCCCTTCGTCTGAAAGTCACCTAGCTCCTATTATCATCAGAAAAAAAATACATTTGATCATGGTATTGGGCAACTCAATGTGAATATCATGAATTATCTCCCTGTGAGAATTGGTGTGGTATCTCTCCTACATATTTATTATGTTTTGTCCTATGATATTTTCCCTTGAAAAATGTGGCAGTTAAAGAATTGACAGACTTTTTATTAACAGAGAAGATAAATCTACGTGAGCTGTAAATTAGGACAATAATGGATAGAGTAATGTATTGAATCAATGACTTTCACGAACTGAGTGACACTATACAGAAAGAAAAATGGATCTAATGATTGCACAATAACTCACAAAATATTCAAAATGGAACAGGAAACTGAAACTGGCAGCATTGGACATAATAAGATATTTTGAAAAAAATTCTCAGCTTTATCTTCACGCCAGAATGTTACATTTAAACGATTTAGACTTTCAAGATATTCTGTTTCATATTTTGGAAGGTCAAATTTCCATACATATTATAGGGTTAATGATAGGATCCTGGGCAGTATGGAGGAACGGAGGGATCATGGGGTCTATGTCCATTGATCCCTCAATACTGCCACCCAACTTGATACAGTTGTTGAGAAGGCATATGATGTGTTGTTTTCCATCTGCGGGTGGGTTGAGTCTAAGAACCATGAAGATAGACTGCAGCTTCATAAAACCTTCGTTAGGCCACTCTTGGCATGTTGTATGCAGCCCTGATTGGCTCATTAATGAAGGGATGTAGAAGTTTTAGACAGGGTGCCAAGGATATTTACCAGGAAGCTGCCTGGACTGAAGGGCAGGCCTCATGGGGAATGATTGATGGAGATCGGGCTTTTCTCATTGTAGCGATGAAGAATGAGAGTTGACTTGATTGACATATCCAAGATGATGAGAGGCATAGACAAAGTAGATAGCCAGAGATGATTTTCCAAGAGCGGCGATGATTATCACAAGTGTCATAATTTTAAGATGATTGGAGGAAGGCCTGGGGGACATGTCTCAGGTAGGTTCTTTACAGACAAAGTGGTGGGAGCAAGGAATACTCTGCCTGCGTTGGTAGTAAAGTCAAATCCATGAGGTCCGTTTAAGCGGCTCCTGGATAGGCACACAGGAAATAGTAAAAGGAAGGGGAAACAGTTTAGTTTCACCCTACAGTAGAGTAAGAGATCAGCACAACAACATGGGTTGAAAGGACTGTTCTGAACTGTTCTCTATGCTCTATTGAGTACGTTGTATTATTGGAGTGAGGGGATACTTCATCACAATCTTCAATTGCCGTCTGAATGTAGTCTCTGTTACAGCATAAATCAAAGAGTTTGTACAGCAGCTGAGGAGCTGCAGCATGAAGCCTAATTCCTGAACAAAATCGTGTATCCAGAATGACGAAAGGAGCAAGGATGCCATTCGGTTCCATACTGAATACACCATTATCATTGACCATAACAGGGTGAAATTTGCTGAGATAAAAATACAGTAAAATGATGGATTTCCTTCGACTCTGCATTTCTGGGTCTCTGGCTCTTTGGCTAATGAGCCTTCTGCGGACTCGGTTGCTCATGAGTATGTGTTGTATGGTGAAAACATGGTTGCAGATAATTTATGTCGATTGTAAATAGTTGAGTCCGAAGAATTGAATTTTGCAACGTCCCACTGCTCACAGCTCGTCATCCAGAAAAAAGACCCATCTATCTCAACCCTCTCTTCTCTGTCAGTCAACAAATTTTCTCTCCGAAATGCAACGATAATTGAAGTCTCCTTTGATCATTTTGCCTTTCGGGCGAAAATATACATATTTTCGACACATAAGGAAAGTAGGATTTGATCTCCATCTTGTGAAATATTGACATTATTGCTTCATGCCGCTTCTTCCCATTACAACCACTTTTTTTGGCATTGCAGCTCAAAATGGATGATGTTGCTCTTCTTCTACCTTCTCTCCTTGTTCATATACACTTTTCTGAATTCACAGTTGTCGTCTAGCTCATAAAAAAATGCCCTACTGCCCAATGTGTCTCAACTGTTCAATTGCATCCGGCTCACAATTGTACTCCTATTTTCCAGCCCTTGGCCCATGGCACAGTATATATTGCCATCGCAATTACTTCATTGAAGTGATGAGGGTTTCTGCCTGATATCGGCACTGACTTCCAGGTTGCCACGACAATATTTTTTCTTAATTTTCCCTTCTTTAAATCTCCCGCCCTTCCCTTAAATCTGTGTCCCCTGTTCATTCATTTGCCCATTAAGGCGCAAGGTTTTTTTTCACCTTTCTACCCTGTCTGTGCCCTTACCATTTTATACACCTCCACCATTTCCATTCCTGCCTCCTCTGCACGAAGGAAAACAATTACCGTCTGTCCAATCCCTCCTCATTATAGAACCTCTTTAGACCAGGTGACATCTTACCACATCTCCCTCTGCACGCTCTCCAGTGCTGTCACTTCCCTCGTATAATGTGGATTGCAGAACTATTTCCGATATTTGAGTTGAAAGATGTGAAATTAACCATGGAACTGGATTGAGAAATCGATAAAATAAAGGATGACAAGAAGCAGGGTGAACATGGAAATGGGGTATCCTTGGAGTATGTGAGGACATTTGTTGTGAAGATAGAGATAATTAATATTCTGGATTAACCAGACAAGGAAAACATATCGAGGGATCGATGAGGACAAGAGAAACATGTGAAGACCGCAAACATACAGTGAGGGGATGTGAGACAAATGTTTGTTACCTGAACATGAAATAGAATTAAATATTGTGCCAGCATCTGTAGATGGAGACACCGCATACTGAGGTGGAAAACCGGCTCAGTAAGGAGCCAAAGATTCATAGGCCCTCACGACGCAGAAAATATACCTTTCTCCATCGTTCATACATAAGCAAAAAACACACCTCACTATTTGAAGCGTCTAGGCCCGAAACGTCAGCTTTTGTGCTCCTGAGATGCTGCTGGGCCTGCTGTGTTCATCCAGCCTCACATTTTATTACCTCACTATTTGAATCCCAGTTTTGCTCATATAATTGTCAAGTGCACATCAATATTGCGCGAGTTTCAGACTTAACCAGTCCTGACAGACAGTAAGTTGCTGTTGGGCGTTTCTATGATATTTTAAAACTGTCAACTTCAGACTTATTTCGAAATCAAATTCCACCAACTACAATATTTGAATTAGAACCCCTCCAAGGATATTCCAAATCAATATCCCAATGTCAACATCACTCAGCCATCGCCTGTGCTCAGGCAATGTCAGGACTGAGAGCATCGGCAGTTCCTACTATCTGTCAAGACTGAGCACATTTCTTTTTCACGAGGAAATGGAATCAAGGGGAAAAGGCAGGAGAAGTGCCTGCTGAGGTGAATAAGTTCAGTCTTTGAATCCGCTGAAGAGCTTTTCTCTTCCTTGCTGTCGATGTATATGACATGAGCTTATTATGCAGAGGAGACCAGGCTTGGGTATAGTCCTGAGAAAGGGATGCACACCTTCACAAAGTCCTGTTTGGGGAAAACAATATTGGAGTTGATGAGATTTTACTAGATCTGATGGATGGAAGAAGATAGAGGCGTAAATTAATTCAACACAAAAATAGAAGCTTTGGAGCGACTTGTCATTGCAGACCATGCTTCGCAAACTGACCTAGTCCCATTTCCCTTTGACTTGTGCATTTCTAATGCCTTTACCTATGCAAATGCCTTTTAAATTTTGTAATTTAACAGCCTCTACTACTTCCTCTGACAGCTCATTCCACATGCGTTCAACCCTGTTTATGAAGAATCTGCGTCACACATCCCTTTGAAATGTTTACCCTCTAGTTTTGGGCTACAACACCTTGGGGCAAATACATTGTCTATTCCCCTTTTCTACGTTCTTTGCGAAGGTGGAATACACCGTAAGATCAACATGCCCCATTATATGCAACAGGGGAAAAATGTCCTACAAAATAGAATCTCCCTTTGTTACTCAAACCATCCAGCCTTGGTAACATCCTTGTAAACCTATTTTGTACTTTTCCCAGCTTAATAACTTTCTTCCTATCGCAGGCCTAGCAGAAGCAAACATTGAACTCCAAAGGCGTCCTCACCAGACGTTGTGGCCTTACCAGATACATACCTGGAACACCGACGACTGCCAAAATGGGGTAATTGACGCCCTGAATAATCCAAAGTACGTTCTGAATTCGAGCTGGTAGAGATATCCACACCTGGGAAATCCAGAAAAGTCCATCATAGAATCTTCGATTCATTGTTGTAGCAAATCCAGTCAATCGCTCTGAGAATTTGATTCTTCCCTCTTTTTGGAAGTGGTAGACCCATGTTTTCGAGCGATCTAGCACTCCCACTGACGCGATAGTACAGCATGTTTCAAGAACCGTCTCAATAATAAAGAAAGACATGCCCCTCCAGGGACAAAAGGAGGATCCAAAGTGACTGACATTAATGACAGATCATGCAAAAACAGGCTCAATTAACACCTTCACAGCAGGTCTGGCAACATTTGAGGAGGAGAAAACAGAGTCAACGTTTTGGGGGAAATGATCCTTCCTTAGAAACGAGCTGGAAAGGTTAACTCTGTTTTCTCTTCCTCAGATGCTGCTAGACCTGCTCCGCTTTTGCAGCAACTTTGTTTGTGTTCCTGATTTACAGCATCCGCGGTTCTTTTGTGTTTTTTTTTTCAATGAACACCTTCTCATCCATCTGCTTTCTACTTTACAATACCAAAGGAAGATCTGCCCAGTTCATAATGGAGCAGGGTTTGCAAGCAGAAAATAACGTGGTCTTCTTCTAGCTTGTGCTGAGATTCGCTGGAGTGCTAAAGCAAACCGGAGACATAGATGCTTTACCAGAGAACACTATGGCGTTCTTGAAAAGGAATCATACATTCATAAAGAACGGAAACAGGCTCTTCAGTCCAACTTGTCGATGCCTTGAAAGTTTCCCAAATTAAACCAGGCCTATTTGACTGTGATTGGCCAACATCCGTCTAAACATATTAGACTCATTTTAAACTGTGCTGACATCAGCATGCTCCTGTGATCATGAAAGAGAACAATAGCAAGATTCATGAGAGGTGATTGAGAAGAGACATTGAAAGATTAGGCAAAATGGGGAAAAAAGGAAATACGTGTTTCGGAAAATGGAATGAAACAAGACTCCTGCGGAATATAAAAAAAGCAGGAAAGAACTTCGTTGAGCAGTTAGGAGGGCAAAACTAGCCATGAAATGTTCCTGGAAAATAGGATCGAGGAGAATTTCAAGGCATTTAACAAGTATTTTAGAAGCAACAGAGTTCGTGGGGAAAGACTCAAGAAAAAAAGAAGAAATTTATGCGTGGAGCCAGAGGAAGTGGGTGAGGTCCCGAATAAATGCTCCACATCAGTGCTCACGAAGGAGAGCGACATGGATGATGACAATATTTGGAACGGATATGTTTGCATTCTGAATCATGTTAAGCATAAGAAGGACCAAGTTTTGCGTATCCTAAAAAAAAATAAGGGACATCTATCCCGAGTGTTTGATGCATTTGATCTTAGGGCAAAAGTCAGGAAGGAGTTATTGAGGCTTCAACAGAACTTTTGTTTTGTTGTCTTTAGCCACAGGTGAGGAACGAGAAGACTCGAGCATACCTAATGTTTGTTGTTTGTTTGAGACGGACACCTGAGATAATTCAGGAAATTATAGGTCACTGTGTCGTACACGTGTCCTTAGGAAGTAATTGGAGAAGATTCTAAATGACAGGGTTGACTCACATTTGGAAACACAAGAGTGACAAGCACTGTAATTGGCTGGACCCTTAGGAGAATTGGTGGAATGAGGTTCCAATCCCTTAGGTCCCTGCAAGTGGATAAGGTGTTAAAGAGAGCATATGGCATGTTGGCCTTCATAGATCTGGGAAGTGCGAATAAAATTTGCAAGTCCTGTTGCAAATGTGTGAGCCTTTGAACCGGCAATTTTTGAAACACATTTTTGCTCTCTCAATTGTCGGAAGAATGTGAAGGCTTTGGTGAGAATACAGAAGAGGGTCGGTAAAATGTTGCCTCGATTGGAGTGTATTAGCTGAAAAGAGGCGTTAGACAACCTTGGATTCTTTATGTTACAGCGTCAGAAACTGAAGAGGTGACCTGATGGAATCGCATAAAATTATGAGACATATGAAGAAAGAGGATAGTCAGAGGCTCAACAGGATGTATATATCACGTAGTAGGAGCATAGGTTTCAGGTGAGAGGCCGAAATTTTCAAGGACATGTGCGGGGATTGTTTTAATATGAAAGATAGTGGCGTATGGAAGTGCGGCTGATTCAGTTGCAACGATCAGATATGACAGCAACTTTTTAAAGCGATTTAGGCGGATGAACAATCAGAGAACAGAGACACACATAGCATACACAGACAACTGGGATTACTTTAGAATGGTAACTAGGTCGGCAGAGACATAATGGCTGTGAAGCTGACCAAACACTGTACAGCTCTCTGTTCTACGTTATGGCCATATCGAACGATAACGTTAGGCTTCAAGGCCTTTCTCAATCTACTTCCCATGTCATGTGCCCTGCTTCTACATAGATTGATTTATGATGATGATTTTCTGCATCTAACTCAGTATGTGATATTCATGTCTTGTCAATGCCCTGCATCTCCTGTTGCATGCATGTTTCTATGTCAGTCCAAATGCCTTTAATGTGCAGCTAACATTTATCCTCCAACCAATTCCCATGGCAGCACATTCCAGGCATCTCCTGACTTCTGTGACTTGTTCTGTTAATATTGGAGCTGTGGGTGGTGTTGTCGGACAGAGATACTTGGGGTATCAGGAATACAGTTCTTTCTGGCTTGGGTAAATAGTAGACAGGGTGGTTATTAAAGCATTTAGAACGCCGCCCTTTATTGTTGAGAGCATTGAGTCTAGGACTAAGGAAGTCGTGAAGAGGCTGCGAAGGATGCTGATGAGAGTACCTTTGGAATACTCTATGCTGTTCAGGCCGCCCTGCTGCAGAAAATGTTATTATTAGATGAGACTGGGAAGTCGCTGGGATTCGAGAATTTGAGTTAAAAATTGGCGCTGGCATTGTGGAACTTTTTTTTCCTGTCGTCTAGGAGTTTAGGGCGTGTCCTTACAGGAACTTTTAAAAGACTGAGGACCAGCAATAAGGTAAAAAGCAGAGATCATTTTCTGAGGCTTGGGAAGTCCAAAACTGGAAGGCATTTTTTTTTTCTAGTGAGAAGAGACTAATTTCAGAGGGAAACTACTCCATGCGAATAGAAAAATTGAAATGGATTTGAGCAAAATTTATTCAAATGGGAATACTGTAGATTTGGAAACTTGATCAACAGTGAAGAGTTGGACCTGAAGTTCCATTCCTTTGCTGTTTGATTCTGTGACTCTGTTTCCTGTAAATAGTCCAATCTCTACTATTAACTTTATGCCCCCTGATATTTCAAACTTCCACCCTGGGGAGAAAAGAATCCAACAATCCACCTTACACATGCCTCTCATGGCCTGAAACGCTTCTGGCAGATGGGCCATCCACTTCTGACACTCCACTGAAGGTACTCCACGTTTGTCTATTATTTCCTTCTGACCAACACATTCCAATCTAAGAAGCATCCTGTAAAAACTCTTTCTCACCCTTTTCAAAGACTGCACGTCCTTCGTATCATGTGCAAACAGAACTCAACGCAATAATTTATGTGTGATCAAAATAAAGCTTTGTATACAAACAAACGTTGCCAATTTTTTATAATCAGTGCTTCTACTGAGGGCGGCTCACTGTATACGCTGCCTTTACCACTTTATCCACTGTCTTGCTGCTTTCAGGTACCATTGGGCTGCAGGGTTCCCAAGCGGAATATGAGTTGCCGTTCCTGCATCATCCTCCGACACTTCCACCAGCTATAATCCGACCCCATTACTCAAGACATTTTTCCATCCCCACCCTTGTCTGCCTTCCGGAGAGGCTACTCTCTCCGTGACTCCCTTGTTCGCTCCACACTCCCCTCCAACCCCACCACGCCCGGCACCTTCCCCTGCAACCGCAGGAAGTGTGACACTTGCCCCCACACGTCCTTCCTCACCCCCATCCCAGAACCCAAGATGACTTTACAAATTAAGCAGATGTTCACCTGCACATCTGCCAATGTGGTATACTGTATCCACTGTGCCCGGTGTGTTTTCCTCTACATTGGGGAAACCAAGCGGAGGCTTGGGGACTGCTTTGCAAGACACCTCCGCTCGGTTTGCAATAAAAAACTGCACCTCCCGGTCACGAACCATTTTAACTCCCCCTCCCATTCCTTAGACGACATGTTCAGCATGGGCCTCCTGCAGTGCCATAACGATGTCACCCGAAGGTTGCAGGAACAGCAACTCATATTCTGCTTGGGAACCCTGCAGCTCAATGGTATCAATGTGGACTTCACAAGCTTCAAAATCTCCCCTTCCCCCTCCGCATCCCAATACCAGTCCAGCTCGTCCACTCCGCCAACTGCATTGCAAAACCAGCCCAGCTCGTCCCATCCTCCCTAACCTGTTCTTCCTCTCACCTACCCCCTCTTCCCACCTCAAGCCGCACCTCCATTTCCTACCTACTATCCTCATCCCGCCTCCTTGACCTGTCCATCTTCCCTGGACTAACCTATCCCCTCCCTACCTCCCCACCTATGCTCTCCTCTCCACCTATCTTCTTTTCTCTCCATCTTCGGTCCGCCTCCCGCTCTCTCCCTATTTATTCCAGAACCCTCTCCCCATCCCCGGCTCTGATGAAGGGTCTCGGCCTGAAACATCAACTTTTGTGCTCCTGAGATGCTGCTTGGCCTGCTGTGTTCATCCGGCTTCACACTTCGTTATCTAGGCTAAAGCAGGATTCTGGACACAAGTAATCATGATTGTTTGAGGAAACAGAGTAGACCAATTGACGGAATAGCCTAATTCGACATTGAAACACCGCCCTGATTCATTGATTTTCTGGTGTACAGTGATGGACTTTGATCCTAATTCATGTTTGATCGAACTGAACTGACTTCAAACACATTCGCCCGATACATTAAAAGTTCTCTAACACGTTTCTGTTCTTGTAACAACATTGCTGAAATTTTATATGGCCATTCAGGATTTATGGTCTTAATATTTTTACATATTCGCCATTGCTGTGATGATGGTGCTAAGGGCCACTGTGCCATGATGAAATACTCTTTCGGATATTATGGAGCTTCAGTTGTAAATCTAAATTTATTTTGATTTCCACCTGTAGTTTTAAACTTTAAAGCAGAAGCAGGCGAACGAAACCTGAGCACAGAACTTAACATGATGCCAGGTGTTTCCTGTTGATTCAACTAAAAAAGCAGGCTGCAAAGTTATGGTTCTGTGGTTGAGCAACCTGAGAACTGATTTTCATGCATTGAGTCTTGCATAAATATTGCCTAATTTCAAATGTTTTTTTGTGCAAAATTGTTTCTAAGTATTTTCACGTCATGCTGGACCTATTGCAGATCACTGAGGGAAATGTCCAGCATTTCTGACAATAGCTTGTGTGTTCATATATTTTGCTTCTCCCTAAAAGATTGCATTTAATTAGATAGTTGGTAAGTTGCCCTCGATCTTAACACAGCCAATGTATGTTGTGATGCTTTGCAGCACAGATGTGAATCATTGCTTAGGCACTGGCTTGTGGAAAAATCGAGAAAAAAAACAGCCTACGTTAAACTGAATATTATCATAACGTGGAAAAATGCGACTGAGAACACTAAACTGGATCTAATTTTGTCACTATGTTAATACAATAAAAATTCTGACCCTGAATTAAGGCCAGAAGAAAGCTGCAGTCACTCGTGAAGAATTTTGGCTTATTATTTCGAGTCTAGTGCCTTCTCTTCAGACCTGAAAGGGGATGGATGGTGTTAGCTGATGTACTGTTCACCTAAGATGCGGGAAGGAAAGACTTGGAAAGTATTGCCAAGCGAAAGACAAAGTAATCTTATAGTAGTAAAGTAGCAATGTCGATTCTGAATGGGCAATCAGGAATATATTGTCGATGAAGATGTTCCTGATTAAACCACCTGCAATTTCATCCAATTTACTGATGTATATGACAAACCTTCGAGTTACCAACACGGCTCCCACTGGGACAAATTTGGTCGCTGACCTTCAGGCAGAAAAAAAAAACAGACTTCCAGAATTTCTGAAGAAGCATCCCAATCTGAAACTTCAGCGTTTCTGCCCCTCTGATGCTTCCTGGCCTGCTGTGCTCCTCCAGCCCCACACTCTATTACCTCTGATTCCAGCCCTGCAGTTCTTGCAATCTCAGTCCACAATTTCCCATTTTCTTCTGTGAAAAAGCAAATTTTGTAACACGTACTGTGTGAACTACACTTCGACATGAAGCTGTCATCTGAAGCAGGGTAATTGGACATATCTGCCATTGTTTCAGTATTTCTGTACTTATACGTTTTTCATGAAAAACAGCACCTTCCTGCCTCCTCAGATACTGAATCAGCCCATGTTCAAATTCAAGAAGATCTACACAATATCCAGGCTTGGGCTGCCAAGTGGGAAGTGACATTCACACAACGCAAATGACAGACGCTGACTACCACCAATGAGAGGCAGTCTAACCAATTGTTTTGCCATTCAATATTTTACAACCACTGAATCCCACAATATCAACATCCTGGGTGTTATCAGTGACCTGAAGCTCAACTGGACTCACTATATAAAGACAGTGGCGACAACAGCAAGCTAGATGCTAAGGATACTGTGGCGAGTTACTTGCCACATAACTCCTCAAAACCCATCCACCTTTTACAAGGTGCAAGTCAGGAGTGTGATGTCATAACCCCCATTTTCCATGAATGGGGCTCATCACCAACAACATTCAAGAATTTCGACACCAGCCAGAGCAAAGCATCCCACTTGATTGTCACCACATCCACAAGCATCCACTACCTCCAACATGGATGCTCAGTAACTGCAGTGTGTACTATGTACCCGATGCACAACAGAAACCTACCAAAGACAACACCTTACAAGTGCATGACCACATCCATCTGGACAGTCAATGGCATCAAACATATGGGAATACCACCACCTTCAAGTTCCCCTGAAAATCATTCACCATCCCGACATAGCAATACATACTGTTCCCTCACTGCCACTGGGAGGGTATCCTAGAATCCTGGAATTCCCTCCTACTTAGCACTGTGGGCCAACTCACAGCAAGAGAACTGCAGTGCTTCAGGAAGGCAGCTCATCACCACCTTCTAAAAGGCAACAAAACTAGGAACGGGCAAGAAATTCTGGCCATCCAGCGACGCCACATCCCCAAATGAATATGAAAAAAAAATAACTAACCCAGCCAATTATTCACGGAACTGCATACTCTCAATCATCAGAATTATGACTGAAGGGGTCATGAACAGGGCTATCAAAGATAAATTACACAGAAATAAGCTACACACTGATGCCAAGTCGGACTTCTGCAATAAGCAGATAGCACCTAAATAAACACCTAGAATGCTGAAAACCCTCAGCATGCCTCATTATACCTGTGTAGAGAGAAACAGAGTGATGAAACATTCCCAAAAGATGGGGATGGATGCAGCTCCAACAAAAAGCAAGTCACACTGCACCTTCCAGAGCAAAGCAATCCCGCTGGATTGGCATCACATCCACAAACATTCACTGACTGCAAGACCAGCTCTCAGCAAGAGCACTGTGGGCTAATTTCAAAATATGCTGCAGAAATTCATCAAGGCTCATTCAACAGCACCTTCCAAACCTACAGCCACTTCCATCCAGAAGATTAAAGACAACATATAGATTGGAACGCTGCAAGTTCCCATTTATGTCACTCACCTTACAGACTTGGAAAACGTCGATTTTCCCTTCACTGCTGCTGTGTGAAATCACGTAATTCCCTCCCCAATAGTTTTTAACGACTACATCATTTGGGTGGTATAGATTCAAGAAAGCATCATGTTGCCACTACCTCAAGGAGAAAACAGAACTTAGTAAAATTACTTGCCAGTGGCAACATCCTCTCTACTTCTATCTTATCTATTCCCTTCATAATTTTATATGTTTCTATAAGATGCCCCCCTCAATCTTCTGAATTCCAATGAATATAATCCTAATCTACTAAGTCTCTCTTCATAAGCCAAACCCCTCAACTCCGGAATCAACTTCGTTAACCTCCTCTGCACTCCCTCCAGCGCCAGTACATCCTTCCTCAAGTAAGGAGACCAAAACTGCACACAGTACGCCAGGTGTGACCTAACCAGCACCTTGTACAGCTGCAACATAACCTCTCTGCTTTTAAACTCAATCCCTTTAGCAATGAAGGACAAAATTCAATTTTCCTTCCTAATTAGTTGTTGTACCTGCAGACCAACCTTCTGTGATTCATGGATAAGGACACCCAGGACCCTCTGTATAGGAGCATGCTGCAACGTTTTACCATTCAAGTAATAATCCCTTTTACTATTACTCCTACCAAAATGTATGAAATCACATTTATTTACATTGTATTCTATCTGCCTGACCTTTGCACACTCACTGAATTTATCTATGTTCCTCTGCAAATTTTCACAGTTCTCTGAACACTTTGCTCTGCCCTCATCTTAGTATCATCTGCAAAATTTGACACTCTATATGTGGTCCCAAACTCCAAATCATCTATATAAATTGTAAATAATTGTGGTCCCAACACTGATCCTTGAGGCACACCACGAGTCACTGATTGCCAGCCAGAATAGCACTTACAGCGGCCTCTTGTGTGGCACTATGTTAAAGGCCTTTTGGAAATCTAAGTACACCACATCCAATGGGTCCCCATTGTCCACCTTGCTCGTAAAGTCTTCATAGAATTCCAAACAAAATTGTCAAGTATGACCTGCTCTTCATGAACCCTTGCTGTGTATGCCCAACTGGACAATTTCTATCGAGGTACCTTGCTATTTTTTTCCTTGATAATAGACTCAAGCATTTTCCCCATGCAGAGGTTAAGCAAACCAGTCTATAATTCCCCATCTTTTGTCCACCTCCCTTTTTCAACTGTGGCATGGCGTTTGCTGTTTTCCAAGCTGCTTGGACTGCCCCAGAGTCCAGCGAGTTTTGGAAAATTACCACCAGTGCACCTGCTATTTCTCCTGCCATCTCGTTTGTAGACTGGATGCATTCCATCAGGGCCATTAGCTCCATTAGCTTGCCCAACACTACCTCTTCCGTAATAAAGATTGCTTCCAGATCCTCACCTACCTTTGTCTCTTTGTCAATTACTGGCATGTTATTAGTGGCCTCGACTGTGAAAACACGTTGCAAGCATAAACCCATTCCTCTAATAAATGTAAATTCTGGGGATACTGATTATAACTGTGTAATTTTGAAAATAATTATGGAAAGGTGTACGAATGGTGCTCAATTTGAGGATTTAAATTAAGTATAATTTCAAGAACAGTTACAACGATCTGGTAAATATGGACTTGGAACATATTAATGTTGGTATGACTACATTTGGAAAGTGGGAGACATTTTAAAGCGGTACAAAGAAAATTTACGGCCAGCATATTTCTCGAAGAGTAAAGGGTAAGGGCATAAAAGTACAAGGAATCCTGAATGTTACGGAATCTCGAGGGTTTAAGCTAGGAAAAGGCAGCACAATATATCAGGTACAGGATACGAAGATAAGTTAAGTCGTTTCAAAGTATAAGGATTGAGTTTTCGTGTGTGGCGGCTGGAGGTGTGGGAGCATGGGTGGTCATTGCATGTGAGTGTGTGCATGTGTGTTGGGGTGACCTGAAAAAGTAAAAGACAAGGCACGACATATTTTTTGGAAGATAGAATTCAAGAAACCACACCCACTCTCCCACCCAAGGTTTTTACGAGAGTGTGGACATGGAATATTTTTCATCTGTATGCAGAAAGGGAAAAAAAACTGACCTCGTGACTAAAGTTGACATGGTGAGGTTATTGAACATCTTATGATTAATAAGTAAGTGGGATTTGATGTTGTGGCAGAGTAAAGTTTCATAAGTCACAGGGCCTGATGACTTTGTATCTCAAAACTGCTATTTAATGCAAAACAGGAGATTACTGGGGCCTTGGTGGAGAAATTGAGCAATTCCCTGGAACGAGATTGGAGGGCCAGATGACTGAAGGCAGGCTAATGTTGTTCCTTGATAAAGGCAGCTTGGACAGGCGAGGTGATATGAGCCAAGTTAGTTTGATGTCAGGGAAGGGGAAATTAGTAAAAAAAATGTTTTGAGAACAGGATTAATAAAGGCATGGAAAAAATAGGATAGAGCATGAATAGTCAGTATTGATTTGATCCCGACTGATTAATATAATTCAGTCTTTTTGGAAAGGATTTTCAATATATTTATGAGGGCAGTGCAGTTGATGTGGTTTACTGGGATATCATTTCGGCATTTGTCAAGGTCACACATAGAAGGCTGGTCCAAAAGGTAAGTGGCCGAGGGATCAATGGCAGCCTGGACTTATAGTTTCAAACTAGCTTGCAAATTGGAGACAAGGTTTGATCATAGATGTTAATTTAATGAACTAAGCTTGTGCTGAGTGATGTAATGGAGGCATCAGTAGTTGAATATTTGTTGTTTGTTTATGTATTTACGACTTGGCTGTGAATGCTTTAAGTATAATTAGCAAGTTTTCAAACTATTAGAAGATCGCTGGTGCTTTCGACAGTGAGGAGGATCATCTCGGGCTATAGTCTGATAGCAATCAGCTGGCAAATCAAGCAGAGAAATTCCAGACGGAATTCAGTCCTGGCAAGTGAATGATATGCATTCTTGATGGTCACATAAGTGAGGAATACTCGTAACAAACTGTAGGAATCTGGGGAGTGCCAAGCAACAAAGCGAATTGTGTGTGAACTAAGTAGATCCCTGATGGTGTGAGCACAGAACAGGAAGTTGGTGAAAGAGGTACACGGCATGTTAACCTTCATTAGTGGCAGTGAGAGAAAAAAACAGTAAGGAAGTCTTATGATTGTTTTATAAAGTATTATTTAGGCCACAGATGGAATACTGTGTGTCCTTCTAGTCGCCACAACATGAGAAGGATGTGATTATATTAGAGACGGTAAAGGGGAGATAAGCTACATTATTTCCCAAAATTAAATATCGCCGTTGTGATGTGAGACTTGACAGGCTCTGTTCACTTTCCTTCAGCAGAGTATGCTGAAAGGAGAACTGACTGAGACGTTCAAAACTACGAGATGCATCGACAGGGAAAATTGTCCGAATCTCTTCACCACAACTGTTTTGCCTAAGATCATTCTGCGCAAATTTAATGTGATAAGGAAGCGTTTTAAAGGAGATCTGTGGAAATCTGGTATGACCGAGAGAATGATAGCAAGATAATTTCCTCTGCCTGACAAGGTGTCGGAGGAAGGCACTCACATAACATTTCAGAAACATCTGGCTTAGGAAGAAAATTGCAAAGGAACTTTAAACAATCCATAATGTGTAGGTAAATGAGATTAGTGCTGTTTGATAGGTGATAATGGGAACTGCAGATGCTGGGGAATCCAAGATAACAAAGTATGGAGCTGGATGAACACAGCAGGCCAAGCAGCATCTCAGGAGCACAAAAGCTGACGTTTCTGGCCTAGACCCTTCATCAGAGAGGGGGATGGGGAGATGGAACTGGAATAAATAGGGAGAGAGGGGGAGGCGGACCGAAGATGGAGAGAAAAGAAGATAATTAGAGACGAGAGTATAGGTGAGGAGGTAGGGAGGGGTTAGGTCAGTCCAGGGAAGACGAACAGGTCAAGGAGGTGGGATGAGGTTAGTAGGTAGGAAATGGAGATGTGGCTTGAGCTGGGAGGAAGGGGTGGGTGAGAGCAAGAACAGGTTAGGGAAGCAGAGACAGGCTGGGCTGGTTTTGGGATGCAGTGGGGGGAGGGGATGAGCTGGGCTGGTTTTGTGATGTAGTGGGGGGAGGGGAGATTTTGAAGCTTGTGAAGTCCCCGTTAGTACCATTGGGCTGCAGGGTTCCCAAGCGGCATATGAGTTGCTGTTCTTGCAAACTTCGGGTGGCATCATTGAGGCACTGCAGGAGGCCCATGATGGACATGTCGTCTGAGGAATGGGAGGGGGAGTTTAAATGGTTCGCGACTGGGAGGTGCAGTTGTTTGTTGCGAACCGAGCGGAGGTGTTCTGCAAAGCGGTACCCAAGCCTCCGCTTGGTTTCCCAAATGTCGAGGAGGGGATGGAATAGGTGCTACTGATTGGTAAATGAGGTGAAAACATATCTTCTCTGCTGAGACTGATGCCCACAGGGACACAAACACATCAAGGAGGAAGGGGGTGAATTGTAATCGAAAAATAAGGATAGAGAAGTTTTCTCTGAAGTTTTTGGACTCCATTTTGAGTCCTCACGAGTGTAAAGTGCAGAGTCGAATTTGAAGGGAATTTTTTCTTCTTCCACCAGCTGCTCTGTGCAATGCTGAATTGCACAGTATTTTTAAAACGATCTGAACAATTAAACCTCCTGTGGTTCTTTGACTCTGTGATATGGATTCCGGAGTGGGGACTCGCTTCCATGTCAGCATCTGAAACAACATTGATTTCTCAAGATGAGCTAGTGCTTGGAACCTGGTTTCATTGTATGCATTAATGGTCACACCATTTTTCATTGAGGGGGAAGACTGGAATTTATTCGGCTGTGTGCTCACATCAAAATCTATTGGCTGATGGAGAGAAACACGGCCCTCTGTGCAAACTGTGGGCGAGTAACTAATTCTTACAGAAATCGAGGAGTCACTTGATACATTCACTGTTACTCAGTATCTGTGAAACAGCATATGGCTAATGTTCAGTGTGATATCGACTGAATCCAGCTTCTGGGACGATGTTTGTAACGCTCCTGAACTTGTTCTTCTGCAGCTATTGAACTGTAAGTTCTGGTCTGTTGAATGCATTCCCTTCATTGTTGACAGGCTAAACATTAGTTAGATATAAATGACAATACGATAGCAATCTGACTGTGTGAGAGAACATATTGACATGAGTGGAATGAAAATTATATTGTCTTAATTTTTCTCTGACTATTATGTAACAGTTTATTGGGCATCGGAACTCCCACCCTTCAACTCCTTAATCCTTGTACTTTCTTCATGGCTTCTGTACAGCTGACGGAGTTGAATCTGTACTCAGACAAGTTGGGTCTGTTAGAAATGATATCTTTCAATAGGCTAACAGCTTGTAAGTCGCGCAGCTACCTGCTTAAAAATATCTACCTAACTTACTTGCCAAACTTGGAACTGCCTAAAACAGAATATGACATGTTTTTATTTGTCGAAGTTTGATGTGGCGCTAATTTTGATTAATATTTTTCCCGTTTAAGTTCCACCAACTCTGTCTAGATAATAATGCATTTATAATGCGCCGAAAATGTCCTCAGTGAAACAAAAGAACTTTGTGCCAATTTGACAGAAGTTATTGTTGAGAAAATTCTGCACCTTTGTAAACATGACAGACTTATTTTTTCAGAGGAAAATTTTAAACAATCATCACCATGATAAGGGCACAGTTTGCTACTTATCTTGGAAAAATCTGAATTGTCATTGGTTCTCAAACGTTAATTCTGCTTTCTATCCACAGATACTGCCAGACCTACGGAATTTTTCCAAGAGTTTTAGATTTACTTTCCGATTTCCAGCATCCGTGGTTCTTAGTTTTTTTTTGTGAGGTGGTTTATTACTTTCTGAGTTTGTTCAAAAGATTGTCACTTAACAGAACAGTCTCGATAACTTCCTGTCTCTGTATTGGAACGGTTGTTCCTGAAAGTTCAATCAAATAAGCCGGATAGCAGTTTCCCAAAAGATTTTAAATCTCTTGTTCAACGATACATTTTACTCATGAATTGTTTTAGAGCCATACGCAGGAACTGAAGCAGTTCTTTTGTCTACAATAACGTATGGAGCAACAAACAAGCATTGGAGTTTGACTCTATTCTGCAAACAAAGCATTGTCATCTCTTACTTGTACAATTTTTGATCTATACTTGAGGCATCAGGAGCGTTCAAATTAACTTCAGCAGTAGGAAGTCAGACAGTGGTAATTCCCCATTTTCCCTTGACGGTAGCCATTCTAACCCTTGGTGGGTCTCTCAGCACGTAGAACTCGAGTTTGGATGATACAAGTCTGCAACGTGAGGTCGACTCAACATTTTGCTTTTGAAAACCAACAGTTTTCAGACAGACTAAAGGGCATCTATGACAAAGTTAGTGGTCCTCCAGATGCAGATCTTATGTTTGTGTCCCTCTGTGTGCAAGACAACAGACAGGACAGCAAAGAATCCTGTGTCATGGTACTGTGTGAAACAAACCAATAATAACCATTGGAGTCTTTCGGTAGGCATTCTCTGCAATGCCACATTCCAGAAGAATATGTGTGACAGTCTGTACCACTACCAAGCCCTGCATCCCCTCTACACCCCTCAGATATGTGTGAAAACTACCTTCACTACTGTGCTGTTTATTCAGGGTGGATTTCATGCTGAAACCAGTGGAAATTCACTTGTAACCTTTTGGCTTTTTGATCCAGGGGCAAGAATACTGCAAATTGAAACGTGTAAAACATTAACATCATTTTGCAGGCAATGTTACCGCTTCGGCAATGTAAATAGATTTTAAAGATATTTCCAATTTTCTGTGGAGGATTGTTCCTAACTGAGGTTTTGATGTGATTTGGACAGACTTATAAAGAAAGTGTATTCGTTTTGCCTTGTTTTTATTACTTTAATTTTTCTCAGAGTTGTCATTTGAGGCAAGCGAACACGAAAGCAACTGTCAATCTTGCTCAGAAAATCTAAACACCTGGAAGGATTTTCCGTTACATTCAGGTGTACCGGATTCTGGGGCATTTGGGTTTCATCCGCTCCCACTTTCTCCGTGTCTGCCACTCTTGCGTTTGAGGTGACACAATGTTGATGAGGGGAACCGATATCTTCGGGGGGAAATTTGCGAAGGCTATTCGGGTGGGTTTAAACTAATTCAGCAGGGGGATGGGAACCAAAATTGTAGTTCGACTATAGAAAAGGTTGAGAGTAGGGTGGTCCGAAATAAAGTTTCAGGGAAGCAAGATGGCACCGGCAAGCAAGAAGTTGGTTTGAAGTGTGTCTACTTCAATGCCAGGAGCGTCCGGAATAAGGTGGGTGAACTTGCAGCATGGGTTAGTACCTGGGACTTCGATGTTGTGGCCATTTCGGAGACATGGATAGAGCAGGGACAGGAATGGTTGTGCAGGTTTTGGGATTTAGATGTTTCAGTAAGAACAGAGAAGATGGTAAAAGGGGCGGAGGAGTGGCATTGTTGGTCAAGGACAGTATTACAGTTGCAGAAAGGATGTTTGGGGACTCGTCAACTGAGATAGTATGGGCTGAGGTTAGAAACAGGAAAGGAGAGGTCACCCTGTTGGGAGTTTTCTATACGCCTCCGAATAGCTCCAGAGATGTAGAGGAAAGGATAGCAAAGATGATTCTCGATAGGAGTGAGAGACACAGGGCAGTTTTCAGTGGGGACTTCAACTTTCCAAATATTGGCTGGGAACACTATAGTTCGAGTACTATAGATGGGTCAGTTTTTGTTCAGTGTGTGCAGGAGGGCTTCCTGACGCAGTATGTAGACAGGTCAACAAGGGGCAAAGCCACATTAGGTTTGGTACTGTGTAATGAGCCCGGCGAGTTGTTAGATTTGGAAGTAGGTGAGCACTTTGGTGATAGCGATCACAATTCTGTTATGTTTACTTTAATGATGGAAAGGGTAGATGTATACCACTGGGCAAGAGCAATAGCTGCGGGAAAGGCAATTACGATGAGATTAGGCAAGATTTAGGGAGCATAGGATGGGGAAGGAAACTGCAGGGGATGAGCACATTAGAAATGTGGAGCTTACTCAAGGAAAAGCTCCTGTGTGTCCTACATAAGTATGTACCTGTCTGGCAGGGAAGAAGCTGTAGAGTGCGGGAGCCATGGTTTACAAAGGAGGTGGAATCTCTGGTCAAAAGGAAGAAGAAGACTTGTGTTAAGATGAGATGTGAAGGCTCAGTTAGGGCGCTTGAGGGCTACGAGGTAGCCAGGCAAGACCTAAAGAGAGAGTTCAGAAATGCCAGGAGGAGTTGTTGGCGGATAGGATCAGGGTAAAACCTAAGGCTTTCTAAAAGTATGTAACGAATAAGAGAATGACAAAAGTAAGATTAGGCCCATTCAAGGATAGTAGTGGTAAATTGTGTGTGGAGTCAGATGAGATAGGGGAAGCGCTAAATGAATATTTTTCAACAGTATTCACTCTAGAAAACGACAATGTTGTCGAGGAGAATACTGAGATACAGGCTACTAGAAGAGTGGGATTCAGGCTCACAAGGAAAAGGTATTAGAAATCCTTCAGAGGTGAAGATAGATAAGTCCCCTGGGCCGGATGGGATTTATCCTCAGATGCTCTGGGAAGCCAGGGAGGAGATTGCCGAGCCTTTGGCATTGATCTTTAACTCATCATTGTCTACAGGAATAGTGAAAGATGACTGGAGGATAGCAAATGTGGTTCCCCTGTTCAAGGAGGGGAGTAGAGACAACCGTGGTAATTATAGACCAATGAGCCTTACCTCAGTTGGCAAAGTGTTGGAAAAGGTTGTAAGAGATAGGATTTATAATCATCTAGAAAAGAATAAATTGATTAGGGATAGTCAGCACGGTTTTGTGAAGGGAAGGTCGTGACTCACAAACCTTACTGAGTTCTTTGAGAAGGTGACCAAACAGGTAGATGAGAGTAAACCGGTTGGTGTGGTGTATATGGATTTCAGCAAGGTGTTCGATAAGCTTCCCCACAATAGGCTATTGTACAAAATGCGGAGGAAAGGAATTGTGGGATATACAGCAGTTTGGATCTGAAATTGGCTTGCTGAAAGAAGACAGAGTGTGATAGTTGATGGGAAATGTTCATCCTGGAGACCAGTTACTAGTGGTGTACCGCAAGGGTCGGTGTTGGGTCCACTGCTGTTTGTCATTTTTATAAATGACCTGGGTGAGGGCGCAGAAGGATTTGCAGATGACACTGTGGTCGGTGAGTTGTGGACAGTGACAAAGGATGCTGTTGGTTACAGAGAGCCCGAGATAAGCTGCAGAGCTGGGCTGAGAGGTGGCAAATGGAGTTTAATGCAGACAAGTGTGAGGTGATGCACTTTGGTAGGAGTAACCGGAAGGCAAAGTACTGGGCTAATGGTGATATTCTTGGTAGTGTAAATGAGCAGAGATATCTTGGTGTCTATGTACACAGATCCTTGAAAGTTGCCACGCAGGTTGACAGGGCTGTTAAGCAGGCATACAGTGTTTTAGCTTTTATTAATAGAGGGATCGAGTTCCGAAACCAAGAGGTTATGGTGCAGCTGTACAAAACTCTGGTGCGGCCGCACTTCGAGTATTGCGTACAGTTCTGGTCACCGCATTATAAGAAGGATGTGGAAGTTTTGGAAAGGGTGCAGAGGAGATTTACTAGGATGTTGCCTGGTCTGGAGGGAAGGTCTTACGAGGAAAGGCTGAGGGACTTGAGGCTGTTTTCATTAAAGAGAAGAAGGTTGAGAGGTGACTAAATTGAAACATATAAAATAATCAGAGGCTTAGATAGGGTGGATAGGGAGAGCCATTTTCCTAGGATGGTGACGGTGAGCACGAGGGGGCATAGCTTTAAATTGAGGGGTGAAAGATATAGGACAGATGTCAGAGGTAGTTTCTTTATCCAGAGAGTAGTAAGGGAATGGAACGCTTTGCCTGCAACGGTAGTAGATTCGCCAACTTTTGGGAACATTTGAGTCGTCATTGGATAAGCATCTGGACGTACATGGAATAGTGTAGTTTAGATGGGCTTGAGATCGGTATGACAGGTCGGCACAACATCGAGGGCCGAAGGGCCTATACTGTGCTGTAATGTTCTATGTTCTATGAGTATGCTGATGTGTCTTTTCACAAGTGTACATCAGTGTTTTGTACATCTATGTCTGCGGGTGTAACCGTGGCTGGAATGAGACATATTTTGTCCTGGAGGGTATTGTCAATGAAGGAATGAATTGATAAATGATTTATCAAAAGCTCAGTGAACACACACACATTCCCGCACACACCCACACCCACCCACACACACACAGAAAACACGGTTTCTCTTTCCTTCTCACTCTCTCCCTCTCTCTCACTCTCTACACCGACATCCGTCTTGTGTTTAAATTGATGCAGTGCCACCCTCTGGTGGCCTCGTCACACTACAACACAAGAGTGCGTCCAAGTGGTTTGTTTCAGGTTCGACAAAATATAATTAGGGAGAAGAGTTGAGAACTCCAATTTGCTGAAATATGAATGTTTATTACATCATATTAAATGATTGCAATGGTAATACGATAGGGAAGAGGAAAGGAAAGTAAAAAGTAGTCTCACATCTCTTTAGAAAAACCAGCATGTCCCTTCTCGAAAAGGCTACTTAACTATGCCCTTCTGCCCGTCGACCAATATCTGGACTGAAGGCTTAAGTTCATTCCTGGCACTATTCATGATTCGAGACAAGGCGAAGTCCAGCACTTGAATCAAAACTCGTACCCTCTCTCTGGTACAATGCAACAAGCAGCCAGCACAGAGAAAGTAGATACAGAAAAACAAAGCTGTTGGCTCGGGCCTAAAACGCAGCTGCAGGAAAACAAGCTGCAGGTATCACCTTCGGCCCATAAAGGATTGCTCACAGGGCTCATTCAAGGTCATGCAGTTTTGCGAGTATCATCAACAATTGAATGCCTTCAGCCCATGTTATAAAAGTCATTTCCCACGCAGTTTCCAGAGATGATAATCGACTTTGTGCACTTCCGCCCATCTTATACACTTAGAAGAGTGTATATGAGCAGAAGGTGATGAGAAACCACAGTGCTGGTCTCACTTCCAACAGTTTTGAATTATTTTCTCACTTTAAATTTGAGAAAACAGACGGAAGTACTTTTAAAATTCCAGATATTTCCAATAAATTCATGATGTCTTCAAATAAAACAATTCATTCAAAGTTGCCTGGATACATTTGCAATTGAAACACACCATTGTTGGCTTTTAATGGCTTTTAGTAAAATCTCAATTGATTTTAATTATGGGAACTCTTAATATAAATCTAATGGTCTCCCAAGCAGCAGCGGATGTGTGTATGTGTAATGTGTGTTTGTGCCTTTGTTGGTGAGGTGCATGGTTGTGTATTTCTATGCAGTGCCTGTGTCAATATGGTTTGTGTCTGTTTGTGGATCTGTACCTGTTGATGCTGTTGCGAGCTGCTCTCTCTGTCTCGCTCACTCTCTCTCTCTCTCTCTCTCTCTGTCTCTTTGTCTCTGTCTTTCTGACCAAACCCTTGATTGTTTTCAAGCTCCAGCATTTCCAGTGCAGAGGTGCCTGTGTAACAAACGACGGTAGCAGAAGATCAATTTAAACACACGGGAACATTCAGGAGACACTTTTATTGACCTCTCTCTCTGCTTTTCTGCCTCTCACTGATCGTCACCGCTCTCTTCCCCTTTCATATTCCTCTCTACCTCGGGCTCTCTACTTCTCCATCTTACTGTCTAAATACGTCTTCTTCTCCCTGTCACTTAGCTCCTGCTTCTGTACACCTATATCTCCCCGCTTTTCTCTCTGCATCTCCCTCTCTCTCCCTGAGCATCTCCTGCAGATATCTCCTGGAGCATAGATGACTTGCTTCCAGTAACTATGGCCATCTTCCAATCTTTAGGACTGACTTCAACATGTAGATAGTTTTCCACAGATAATCATTGATTCCAACCTTTCCAAGGCTCCTTGATGCAGCTCCCGGTTTAATGCAGGCTTGATGTCAAGGGCTAAGAGTGTTATCTAAACTTTGGAAGTCAGCTCTATTTTCCCACTTTTGAACCAACGCTCTGCTAAAGTCATGAACTGAGTGGCCCTGGCAGAATCCTAACATGGGAATCGCGGAGCAGGTTATCGCTAAGGATTTGCCACATGACAGCATTTTCAATGGCATCTTCCATCTTTGAAAATTGATTGATTGATTGTTTGGTTTATTGTCACGTGTACTGAGGGACAGTAAAAACTTTCTTTATTAGCAGCACGGACAGATCATAGTAAGAAATGATATACAGATTAAAACAATTTAAACAGGGCTATGTGTTACATTCAGTATAGAGTGCTGAAGGCGAGATTAACATTGGCAAGATCAAACATTATTTGAGAATGGATAATCTCCTTCAATTTTAGAATGGCTGGTAATAAGCGGTTCCTGAACCTTTTCCGTCTTGTTTTCAGGTCCCTGTGTCTTCTGCCTGACAGAAAAGGTTGTAGGAAATTATGATCACGGTACAATGGCACATTGATGATTTGGCATTCTGTGCACATTTGGAGTACGGTGTGCAGTTTTTCTCACTGGACAATAGAAAGCATGTGTATAATTTGAATAGAATTCCGAGGGATTCAGCAAAATGTTGTCTCGAATGGAATGTATTTGCTAGAATGAGCGATTAGTTAAAGTCGGATTGGTACGTTACAGCATCAGAAACTGAAGGGTTGAACTGATGTAATTCATTAAAATTATGAGAGAGGCGTTTAAAGAGGATAGTTAGAGGCTCCACACGGTGAGTAGGTCAAATGCTAGCAACATACGTTCAAGGTGAGTGGAAATTGAAAATTGATAGGAGATGTGTGAGAAATGTTTTTATACTCGGGGCAGTACATGACTGCCCTTGGAATTGGAATGAAAAAATATGATAATAAATTTTTAAAGACACTTAGACAGGTGGATGAACGGAAAGAGATGGGAGAGATTTGGACCATATGCAGAACCATGGGATTAATTTAGAACAGCATCATGGTTGGCACAGACATTTTTTTTCTGAAAAACCTTGCCCATGCTACTCTCGTTGCTCATCTCTGCTATGACCATATCAAACAATGGCTGAATGCCTTTCTCTTTCTCCCTCCCATCCCTTGCACCGTGCTCTGATTTTCCCCTTTGGTATCACTCCCTGAACATTTTTATCTTGATTTACGCATGTTCCATATCCCCTATTGCATACCTATTCATCTGTCTGGCCAACTGCCTCAAATTTATTGCATTCCATAAGACCATAAGACATAGGAGTGGAAGTAACGCCATTCGGCCCATCAAGTCCACTCCACTATTTTATCAAGGCTGATGGGCATTTCAACTCCACTTCCCTGCACTCTCCCCGTAGCCCTTGATTCCTTCTGAGATCAAGAATTTGTTGATCTCTGCCTTGAAGGCATCCAACGTCCCGGCCTCCACTGCACTCCGTGGCAATGAATTCCACAAGCCCATCACTCTCTGGCTGAAGAAATGTCGTCTCATTTCAGTTTTAAATTTACCCCCTCTAATTTTAAGGCTGTGCCCACGGGTCCTAGTCTCCCTGCCTAACGGAAACAAATTCCTAACATCCACCCTTTCTAAACCATACATTACCTGGTAAGTTTCTATTAGATCTCCCCTCAACCTCCTAAACTCGAATGAGTACAATCCCAGGATCCTTAGCCATTCATCATACGTTAAACCTACCATTCCAGGGATCATCCGTGTCAATCTCCGCTGTACATGCTCCAGGGCTAGTATGTCCTTCCTGAGGTGTGGGGGCCAAAACTGGACACAGTATTCTAAATGGGGCCTAACTAGACCTTTATAAAGCTTCAGAAGCACATCGCTGCTTTCATATTCCAACCCTCTTGAGATAAACGACAACATTACATTTGTTTTCTAAATCACAGACTCTACCTGCAAGTTAAACTTTGGAGAATCCTGGACCAACACTCCCAGAGCCCTTTGTACTTCTGCTTTACGAATTTTCTCACCTTTTAGAAAATAGTCCATGCCTGTATTCTTTTTTATAAAGTGCAAAGCCTCACATTTGCTCATGTTGAATTTCATCAGCCATTTCCTGGACCACTCTTCTAAACTGTCTAAATCTTTCTACAACCTCCCCAACTCCTCAGTACTACCTGCCTGTCCACCTATCTTCGTATCATCGGCAAACTTCGCCCAGAATGCCCCCGGTCCCTTCATCCAGATCATTAATATATAAAGTGAACAGCTGCGGCCCCAGCACTCAACTCTGCGGCGCTCCACTTGTCACTGGTTACCATTCCAAAAAAGAGCCATTTATACCAACTCTCTGTCTTCTGTCAGACAGCCAATACTCAATCCAAGCCAGTAGCTCATTTCGAACACCATGGGCCCTCACCTTACGCAGCAGCCTCCCGTGTGTCACCTTATCAAAGGCCATTCATTCTTTTCTCCTTTTACCAACTCCCATGTCATAACGTTCCAGGCACCTCCTGGTGTCTGTGACATTTACAGTTAATAATACAGTCATGGGTGATATTGTCAAATGAAGAGAATTTGAGGTTTGCAAAATACGTTGTTTGAAATTTCCGTCAAATGTAGACAGTTGGTCAAGAAGACACTTAGCACGCTTACCATTTTTATTCATAACCATGAGTCTCGGTGTTGGGCTGTCATTATGAGTTTCT
>NW_026728373.1:0-77602 GCF_030684315.1 Stegostoma tigrinum
GAGAGAAGGGACGTGAGAGAGAGAGAGAGAGAGAGAGAGAAGGGACGTGAGAGAGAGAGAGAGAGAGAAGGGACGTGAGAGAGAAGGGTCGTGAGAGAGAGAGAGAGAAGGGACGTGAGAGAGAAGGGACGTGAGAGAGAAGGGACGTGAAAGAGAGAAGGGACGTGAGAGAGAGAGAGAAGGGACGTGAGAGAGAGAGAGAAGGAACGTGAGAGAGAGAGAGAGAAGGGACGTGAGAGATAGAGAGAGAAGGGACGTGAGAGAGAGAGAGAAGGGACGTGAGAGAGAGAGAGAAGGGTCGTGAGAGAGTGAGAGAAGGGACGTGAGAGAGAGAGAGAAGGGACGTGAGAGAGAGAGAGAGAGAGAAGGGACGTGAGAGAGAGAGAGAGAAGGGACATGAGTGAGAGGGAGAGAGAGAGAGAAGGGACGTGAGAGAGAGAGAGAGAAGGGACGTGAGAGAGAAGGGACGTGAGAGAGAAGGGACGTGAGAGAGAAGGGACGTGAGAGAGAAGGGACGTGAAAGAGAGAAGGGACGTGAGAGAGAGTAGGGACGTGAGAGAGAGAGAGAAGGGACGTGAGAGAGAGAGAGAAGGGACGTGAGAGAGTGAGAGAAGGGACGTGAGAGAGTGAGAGAAGGGACGTGAGAGAGTGAGAGAAGGGACGTGAGAGAGAGAGAGAAGGGACGTGAGAGAGTGAGAGAAGGGACGTGAGAGAGAGAGAGAAGGGACGTGAGAGAGAGAGAGAGAGAGAAGGGACGTGAGAGAGAGAGAGAGAAGGGACATGAGTGAGAGGGAGAGAGAGAGAGAAGGGACGTGAGAGAGAGAGAGAGAAGGGACGTGAGAGAGAGAGAGAGAAGGGACGTGAGAGAGAGAGAGAGAAGGGACGAGAGAGAGAGAGAGAGAGAGAGGAGGGGCGAGAGGACGAGAGAGAGAGAGAGAGAAGGGACGTGAGAGAGAGAGAGACAAGGGACGAGAGAGAGAAATAAGGACGAGAGAGAGTAGGGACGAGAGGGAGAAAAAGGGGAGAGAGTGAGAGAGGAGGGACGTGAGAGAGCGAGAGAGAGAAGGGACGTGAGAGAGAGAGAGAGAGAGAAGGGACGTGAGAGAGAGAGAGAGAGAAGGGACGTGAGAGAGAGAGAGAGAGAGAAGGGACGTGAGAGAGAGAGAGAGAAGGGACGTGAGAGAGAGAGAGAGAAGGGACGTGAGAGAGAGAGAGAGAAGGGACGTGAGAGAGAGAGAGAGAAGGGACGTGAGAGAGAGAGAGAGAAGGGACGTGAGAGAGAGAGAGAGAATGGACCGTGTGAGAGAGAGAGAGAGAGAGAGAGAGAAGGGACGTGAGAGAGAGAGAGAGAGAGAAAGAAGGGACGTGAGAGAGAGAAAGGGACGTGAGAGAGAGAGAGAAGGGACGTGAGAGAGAGAGAGAGAGAGAGAAGGGACGTGAGAGAGAGAAAGGGACGTGAGAGAGAGAGAGAAGGGACGTGAGAGAGAGAGAGAGAGAAGGGACGTGAGAGAAGGAGAGAGAAGGAACGTGAGAGAGAGAGAGAGAAGGGTCGAGAGAGAGAAGGGACGAGAGAGAGAAGGGACGAGAGAGAGAAGGGACGAGAGAGAGAAGGGACGAGAGAGAGAGAGAAGGGACGAGAGAGAGAAGGGTCGAGAGAGACAGAGAGAAGGGTAGAGAGTGAGAAGGGTCGAGAGAGACAGAGAGAAGAGTAGAGAGTGAGAGAGAGAGAGAGAGAGAAGGGACGAGAGAGAGAGAAGGGTCGACAGAGACAGAGAAGGGACATGAGAGAGAGAGAAGGGACGTGAGAGATAGAGAGAGAGAGAGAAGGGACGTGAGAGAGAGAGAGAGAGAAGGGACGTGAGAGAGAGAGAGAGAGAGAAGGGACGTGAGAGAGAGAGAGAAGGGACGTGAGAGAGAGAGAGAAGGGACGTGAGAGAGAGAGGGGACCTGAGAGCGTGAGAGAAGGTACGTGAGAGAGAGAGAGAAGGGACGTGAGAGAGAGCAGACAGACAGAGATAGAAGGGACGTGTGAGAGAGGGAGAAGGGACGTGAGAGAGAGAGAAGGGACGTGAGAGAGAGAGAAGGGACGTGAGAGATAGAGAGAGAGAGAGAAGGGACGTGAGAGAGAGAGAGAGAGATGAGGGGACGTGAGAGAGAGAAGGGACGTGAGAGAGAGAAGGACGTGAGAGAGAGAGAGAGAAGGGACGTGAGAGAGAGAGAGAGAGAAGGGACGTGAGAGAGAGAGAGAAGGGACGTGAGAGAGAGAGAGAGAGAAGGGACGTGAGAGAGAGAGAGAAGGGACGTGAGAGAGAGAGAGAGAGAGAAGGGACGTGAGAGAGAGAGAAGGGACGTGAGAGAGAGAGAGAAGGGACGTGTGAGAGAGAGAGAGAAGGGACGTGAGAGAGAGAGAGAGAGAGAAGGGACGTGAGAGAGAGAGAGAGAGAAGGGACGTGAGAGAGAGAGAGAGAGAGAAGGGACGTGAGAGAGAGAGAGAGAGAAGGGACGTGAGAGAGAGAGAGAGAGAAGGGCCGTGAGAGAGAGAGAAGGGACGTGAGAGAGAGAGAGAGAGACAAGGGACGTGAGAGAGAGAGAGAGAGAGAGAAGGGACGTGAGAGAGTGAGAGAGAGAGAGAAGGGACGTGAGAGAGAGAGAGAGAGAAGGGACGTGAGAGAGAGAGAGAGAGAGAGAAGGGACGTGTGAGAGAGAGAGAGAGAGAGAAGGGACGTGAGAGAGAGAGAGAGAGAAAAGGGACGTGAGAGAGAGAGAGAGAGAGAGAAGGGACGTGAGAGAGAGAGAGAGAGAGAGAAGGGACGTGTGAGAGAGAGAGAGAGAGAGAAGGGACGTGAGAGAGAGAGAGAGAGAAAGGGACGTGAGAGAGAGAGAGAGAGAGAGAAGGGACGTGAGAGAGAGAGAAGGGACGTGAGAGAGAGAGAGAGTGAAGGGACGTGAGAGAGAGAGAGAGAGAAGGGACGTGAGAGAGAGAGAGAGAGAGAGAGAGAGAAGGGACGTGAGAGAGAGAGAGAGAGAGAGAAGGGACGTGAGAGAGAGAGAGAGAGAGAAGGGACGTGAGAGAGAGAGAGAGAAGGGACGTGAGAGAGAGAGAGAGAGAGAGAGAAGGGACGTGAGAGAGAGAGAAGGGACGTGAGAGAGAGAGAAGGGACGTGAGAGAGAGAGGAGGGACGTGAGAGAGAAGGGACGTGAGAGAGAGAGAGAGAGAGAAGGGACGTGAGAGAGAGAGAGAGAGAGAAGGGACGTGAGAGAGAGAGAAGGGACGTGAGAGAGAGAGAGAGAAGGGACGTGAGAGAGAGAGAAGGGACGTGTGAGAGAGAGAGAGAAAGGACGTGAGAGAGAGAGAGAAGGGACGTGAGAGAGAGAGAGAAGGGACGTGAGAGAGAAGGGACGTGAGAGAGAAGGGACGTGAGAGAGAAGGGACGTGAGAGAGAAGGGACGTGAGAGAGAGAGAGAGAGAGAAGGGACGTGAGAGAGAGAGAGAGAGAAGGGACGTGAGAGAGAGAGAGAGAAGGGACGTGAGAGAGAGAGAGAGAAGGGACGTGAGAGAGAGAGAGAGAAGGGACGTGAGAGAGAGAGAGAGAAGGGACGTGTGAGAGAGAGAGAGAAAGGACGTGAGAGAGAGAGAAGGGACGTGAGAGAGAGAGAGAGAGAAGGGACGTGAGAGAGAGAGAGAGAGAAGGGACGTGAGAGAGAGAGAGAGAGAAGGGACGTGAGAGAGAGAGAGAGAAGGGACGTGAGAGAGAGAGAGAATGGACGTGTGAGAGAGAGAGAGAAGGGACGTGAGAGAGAGAGAGAGATGGGACGTGAGAGAGAGAGAGAGAGAGCGAGAGAAGGGACGTGGGAGAGAGAAGGGACGAGAGAGAAGGGACGTGAGAGAGAGAGAGAAGGGACGTGAGAGAGAGAGAGAGAAGGAACGTGAGAGAGAGAGAGAAGGGACGTGAGAGAGAGAGAGAAGGGACGTGGAGAGAGAAGGGACGAGAGAGAAGGGACGTGAGAGAGAGAGAGAGAAGGGACGTGAGAGAGAGAAGGGACGAGAGAGAATGGACGAGAGAGAGTGAGAGAAGGGACGTGAGAGAGAGAGAGAGAGAGAAGGGACGTGAGAGAGAGAGAGAGAGAGAAGGGACGTGAGAGAGAAGGGACGTGAGAGAGAAGGGACGTGAGAGAGAGAGAGTGAGAGAGAAGGGACGTGTGAGAGAGAGAGAGTGAGAAGGGATGTGTGAGAGAGAGAGAGAGAGAAGGGACGTGAGAGAGAGAGAGAGAGAGAGAGAGAGAAGGGACGTGAGAGAGAGAGTTAATGGACGTGAGAGAGAAGGGACGTGAGAGAGAGAGAATGGACGTGTGAGAGAGAGAGAGAGAGAGCGAGAAGGGACGTGAGAGAGAGAGAGAGAAGGGACGAGAGAGAGAGAGAAGGGACGTGTGAGAGAGAGAGAGAGAGAAGGGACGTGAGAGAGAGAGAGAGAGAGAAGTAACGTGAGAGAGAGAGAGAAGGGACGTGAGAGAGAGAGAGAGAGAGAGAGAGAAGGGACGTGAGAGAGAGAGAGAGAGAGAGAAGGGACGTGAGAGAGAAGGGACGTGAGAGAGAGAGAGAGAAGGGAGGTGAGAGAGAAGGGACGTGAGAGAGAAGGGACGTGAGAGAGAAGGGACGTGAAAGAGAGAAGGGACGTGAGAGAGAGAGAGAAGGGACGTGAGAGAGAGAGAGAGAAGGAACGTGAGAGAGAGAGAGAGAAGGGACGTGAGAGAGAGAGAGAGAGAGAAGGGACGTGAGAGAGAGAGAGAAGGGACGTGAGAGAGAGAGAGAAGGGACGTGAGAGAGAGAGAGAAGGGACGTGAGAGAGTGAGAGAAGGGACGTGAGAGAGAGAGAGAAGGGACGTGAGAGAGAGAGAGAGAGAGAAGGGACGTGAGAGAGAGAGAGAGAAGGGACATGAGTGAGAGGGAGAGAGAGAGAGAAGGGACGTGAGAGAGAGAGAGAGAAGGGACGTGAGAGAGAGAGAGAGAAGGGACGTGAGAGAGAGGGAGAGAGAGAGAGAGAGAAGGGACGTGAGAGGGAGGGAGAGAGAGAGAGAGAGAGAAGGGACGTGAGAGAGAGGGAGGGAGAGAGAGAGAGAAGGGAGGTGAGAGAGAGGGAGAGAGAGAGAGAAGGGACGTGAGAGAGAGGGAGAGAGAGAGAGAAGGGACGTGAGAGAGAGAGAGAGAAGGGACGTGAGAGAGAGAAGGGACGTGAGAGAGAGAGCGAGACAGAGAGAAAAGGGACGTGAGAGAGAGGGAGAGAGAGCGAGAGAGAGAAGGGACGTGAGAGAGAGCGAGAGAGAGAAGGGACGTGAGAGAGAGAGAGAGAGAATGGACGTGAGAGAAGGAACGTGTGAGAGAGAGAGTGTGAAGGGACCTGAGAAAGAGAGAGAAGGGACGTGAGAGAGAGAGAGAGAGTGAGAGAAGGGACCTGAGACAGACAGGGACAGAGAGTGAGATGGGAACTGAGAGAGAGTGAGAAGGGACTGAGAGAGAGAGAGAAGGGACGTGAGAGAGAGAGAGAGAGAAGGGACGTGAGGAGAGAGAGAGAGAAGGGACCTGAGAGACACAGGGAGAGAGAGTGAGAAGGGACCTGAGAGAGAGAGAGAAGGGACGTGAGAGAGAGAGAGAGAAGGGACCTGAGAGACACAGGGAGAGAGAGTGAGAAGGGACCTGAGAGAGAGAGAGAAGGGACGTGAGAGAGAGAGAGAATGGACGTGTGAGAGAGAGAGAGAGAGAGAGAAGGGACGTGAGAGAGAGAGAGAGAGAGAGAAGGGACGTGAGAGAGAGAGAGAGAGAGAAGGGACGTGAGAGAGAGAGAGAGAGAGAGAAGGGACGTGAGAGAGAGAAAGGGACGTGAGAGAGAGAGAGAAGGGACGTGAGAGAGAGAGAGAGCAAGAGAAGGGACGTGAGAGAGAGAAGGGACGAGAGAGAATGGACGTGAGAGAGAGAGAGAGAAGGGACGTGAGAGAGAAGCGACGTGAGAGAGAGAGAGAGAAGGGACGTGTGAGAGAGAGAGAGTGAGAGAGAAGGGACGTGTGAGAGAGAGAGAGAGAGACGGGATGTGTGAGAGAGAGAGAAGGGACGTGAGAGAGAGAGAGAGAGAACGGACGTGAGAGAGAACGGACGTGAGAGAGAAGGGACGTGAGAGAGCGAGAAGGGACGTGAGAGAGAGAGCGAGAAGGGACGTGAGAGAGAGCGAGAAGGGACGTGAGAGAGAGCGAGAAGGGACGTGAGAGAGAGAGAGAAGGGACGTGAGAGAGAGAAGGGACGTGAGAGAGAGAGAGAGAGAGAGAAGGGACGTGAGAGAGAAGGGACGTGAGAGAGAGAGAGAGAGAGAGAGAAGGGACGTGAGAGAGAGAGAGAGAGAGAGAGAAGGGACGTGAGAGAGAAGGGACGTGAGAGAGTGAAAGAGAGAGAAGGGACGTGAGAGAGAAAGAGAGAGAAGGGACGTGAGAGAGAGAGAGAGAGAAGGGACGTGAGAGAGAGAGAGAGAGAGTTAAGGGACGTGAGAGAGAAGGGACGTGAGAGAGAGAGAGAGAGCGAGAGAAGGGACGTGAGAGAGACGGGACGTGAGAGAGAGAAGGGACGTGAGAGAGAGAAGGGACGTGAGAGAGAGAGAAGGGACGTGAGAGAGAAGGGACGTGAGAGAGAAGGACGTGAGAGAGAGCGAGAGAAGGGACGTGAGAGAGAGAAGGGACGAGATTGAGAGAGCGAGACAGAGAGAGAAAAGGGACGTGAGAGAGAGGGAGAGAGAGCGAGAGAGAGAAGGGACGTGAGAGAGAGAGAGAGAGAAGGGACGTGAGAGAGAGAGAGAGAGAAGGGACGTGAGAGAGAGAGATTGTGAAGGGACCTGAGAGAGAGAGAGAAGGGACGTGAGAGAGAGAGAGAGAGTGAGAGAAGGGACCTGAGAGAGACAGGAGAGAGAGTGAGAAGGGACCTGAGAGAGAGTGAGAAGGGACCTGAGAGAGAGAGAGAAGGACGTGAGAGAGAGAGAGAGAGAAGGGACGTGAGAGAGAGAGAGAAGGGACCTGAGAGACACAGGGAGAGAGAGTGAGAAGGGACCTGAGAGAGAGAGAGAAGGGACGTGAGAGAGAGAGAGTGAAGGGACCTGAGAGACACAGGGAGAGAGAGTGAGAAGGGACCTGAGAGAGAGAGAGAGAGAAGGGACGTGAGAGAGAGAGAGAAGGGACGTGAGAGAGAGAGAGAGAGAGAAGGGACGTGAGAGAGAGAGAGAGAAGGGACGTGAGAGAGAGAGAGAGAAGGGACGTGAGAGAGAGAGAGAGAAGGGACGTGTGAGGGAGAGAGAGCAAGAGAAGGGACGTGAGAGAGAAAGAGAGCGAGAGAAGGGACGTGAGAGAGAGAAGGGACGAGAGAGAATGGACGAGAGAGAGAGAGAGAAGGGACGTGAGAGAGAGAGAGAGAGAAGGGACGTGAGGGAGAGAGAGAGAGAGAGAGAACGGACGTGTGAGAGAGAGAGAGTGAGAGAGAAGGGACGTGATAGAGAGAGAAGGGACGAGAGAGAGAGAGAGAGAGAGAGAATGGACGTGAGAGAGGAACGTGTGAGAGAGAGATTGTGAAGGGACCTGAGAGAGAGAGAGAAGGGACGTGAGAGAGAGAGAGAGAGTGAGAGAAGGGACCTGAGAGAGACAGGGAGAGAGAGTAGAAGGGACCTGAGAGAGAGTGAGAAGGGACCTGAGAGAGAGAGAGAAGGGACGTGAGAGAGAGAGAGAGTAGAAGGGACGTGAGAGAGAGAGAGAGAAGGGACCTGAGAGACACAGGGAGAGAGAGTGAGAAGGGACCTGAGAGGAGAGAGAGAAGGGACGTGAGAGAGAGAGAGAAGGGACGTGAGAGAGAGAGAGAAGGGACGTGAGAGAGAGAGAGAAGGGACGTGAGAGAGAGAGAGAAGGGACGTGAGAGAGAGAGAGAGAGAGAAGGGACGTGAGAGAGAGAGAGAGAAGGGACGTGAGAAGATGAGAGAGAAGGGACGTGAGAGAGAGAGAGAGAAGGGACGTGAGAGAGAGAGAGGAGAAGGGACGTGTGAGGGAGAGAGAGCAAGAGAAGGGACGTGAGAGAGAAAGAGAGCGAGAGAAGGGACGTGAGAGAGAGAAGGGACGAGAGAGAATGGACGAGAGAGAGAGAGAGAGAAGGGACGTGAGAGAGAGAGAGAGAAGGGACGTGAGGGAGAGAGAGAGAGAGAGAGAGAAGGGACGTGTGAGAGAGAGAGAGAGACGGGATGTGTGAGAGAGAGAGAGAGAGAGAAGGGACGTGAGAGAGAGAGAAGGGACGTGAGAGAGAGAGAGAGAGAAGGGACGTGAGAGAGAGAGAGAGAGAAGGGACGTGAGAGAGAGTGTGTTAAGGGACGTGAGAGAGAAGGGACGTGAGAGAGTGAAAGAGAGAGAAGGGACGTGAGAGAGAGAGAGAGAGAAGGAGACGTGAGAGAGAGAGAGAGAGAAGGGACGTGAGAGAGAGAAGGGACGTGAGAGAGAGAAGGGACGTGAGAGAGAGAAGGGACGTGAGAGAGAGAAGGACGTGAGAGAGAGAAAGGACATGTGAGAGAGAGAAGGGACATGTGAGAGAGAAGGGACATGTGAGAGAGAAGGGACGTGAGAGAGAAGGGACGTGAGAGAGAGAGAGAAGGGACGTGAGAGAGAAGGGACGTGAGAGAGAAGGGACGTGAGAGAGAAGGGACGTGAGAGAGAGAGAGAGCGAGAGAAGGGACGTGAGAGAGAGAGCGAGAGAAGGACGTGAGATAGAGAGAGAGCGAGAGAAGGGACGTGAGAGAGAGAGCGAGGAGGAAGGGGCGTGAGAGAGAGAATGGACGAGAGAGAGAGAAGGAACGGAGAGAGAGAGAGAGAGAAGGGACGTGAGAGAGAAGCGACGTGAGAGAGAGAGAGAGAGAAGGGACGTGTGAGAGAGAGAGAGTGAGAGAGAAGGGACGTGTGAGAGAGAGAGACGGGATGTGTGAGAGAGAGAGAGAGAGAGAAGGGACGTGAGAGAGACAGAGAGAGAGAGAGAGAAGGGACGTGAGAGAGAGTTAAGGGACCTGAGAGAGAAGGGACGTGAGAGAGAGTTAAGGGACCTGAGAGAAGGGACGTGAGAGAGCGAGAAGGGACGTGAGAGAGAGAGAGGAGCGAGAAGGGACGTGAGAGAGAGAAGGACGTGAAGAGAGAGAGAGAAGGGACGTGAGAGAGAGAGAGAAGGGACGTGAGAGAGAGAGAGAGAGTGTTAAGGGGACGTGAGAGAGTGAAAGAGAGAGAGAAGGGACGTGTGAGAGAGAAGGGACGTGTGAGAGAGAAGGGACGTGAGAGAGAGAAGGGACGTGGAGAGAGAGAGAGAAGGACGTGAGAGAGAGAGAGAGAGAAGTGACGTGAGAGAGAGAGAGAGAGAGAGAGAGAGAGAGAGAGAGCGAAGGGACGTGAGAGAGAGAGAGAGAAGGGACGTGAGAGAGAGAGAGAGAGAGAGAGAGAAGGACGTGAGAGAGCGAGAAGGGACGTGAGAGAGAAGAGAGAGCGAGAAGGGACGTGAGAGAGAGAGGGACGTGAGAGAGAGAGAGAGAAGGGACGTGAGAGAGAGAAGGGACGTGAGAGAGAGAAGGGACGTGAGAGAGAGAGGGACGTGAGAGAGAGAAGGGACGTGAGAGAGAGAAGGGAACGTGAGAGAGAGAGAGAGAGAGAAGGGACGAGAGAGAGAGAGAGAGAAGGGACGGAGAGAGAGAGAGAGAGAAGGGACGTGAGAGAGAGAGTTAAGGGACGTGAGAGAGAAGGGACGTGAGAGAGAGAGAGAGAGAAGGGACGAGAGAGAGAGAGAGAGAGAGAGAAGGGACGTGAGAGAGAGAGAGAGAGCGAGAGAAGGGACGTGAGAGAGAGAGAGAGAGCGAGAGATGGGACGTGAGAGAGAGAAGGGACGTGAGAGAGAGAAGCGACGTGAGAAGAGAGAGAGAGAGCGAGAGAAGGGACGTGAGAGAGAGAAGGGACGTGAGAGAGAGAAGGGACGAGAGAAGGGACGTGAGAGAGAGAGAAGGGCCGTGAGAGAGAAGGACGTGAGAGAGAAGGGACGTGAGAGAGAGAGAGAGCGAGAGAAGGGACGTGAGAGAGAGAAGGGACGAGAGAGAGAGAGAGCGAGACAGAGAGAGAAAAGGGACGTGAGAGAGAGGGAGAGAGAGCGAGAGAGAGAAGGACGTGAGAGAGAGAGAGAGAGAAGGGACGTGATAGAGAGAGAAGGGACGTGAGAGAGAGATTGTGAAGGGACCTGAGAGAGAGAGAGAAGGGACGTGAGAGAGAGAGTGAGAGAAGGGACCTGAGAGAGACAGGGAGAGAGTGAGAAGGGACCTGAGAGAGAGTGAGAAGGACCTGAGAGAGAGAGAGAAGGGACGTGAGAGAGAGAGAGAGAGAAGGGACGTGAGAGAGAGAGAGAGAAGGGACCTGAGAGACACAGGGAGAGAGAGTGAGAAGGGACCTGAGAGAGAGATAGAAGGGACGTGAGAGAGAGAAGGGACCTGAGAGACACAGGGAGAGAGAGTGAGAAGGGACCTGAGAGAGAGAGAGAAGGGACGTGGAGAGAGAGAGAGAGAGAAGGACGTGAGAGAGAGAGAGAAGGGACGTGAGAGAGAGAGAGAAGGGACGTGAGAGAGAGAGAGAGAGAGAAGGGACGTGAGAGAGAGAGAGAGAAGGGACGTGAGAGAGAGAGAGAGAAGGACGTGAGAGAGAGAGAGAAGGGACACTGTGAGAGAGAGAGAGAATGGACGTGTGAGAGAGAGAGTGAGAGAGAGAGAGAATGGACGTGTGAGAGAGAGAGAGAGAGAGAGAGAGAAGGGACGTGAGAGAGAGAGAGAGAGAAGGGACGTGAGAGAGAGAGAGAGAGAAGGACGTGAGAGAGAGAGAGTTAAGGGACGTGAGAGAGAAGGGACGTGAGAGAGAGAGAGAGAGAAGGGACGTGAGAGAGAGAGAGAGAGAAGGGACGTGAGAGAGAGAGAGAGAGAAGGGACTGAGAGAGAGAGAGAGAGCGAGAGAAGGGACGTGAGAAGAGAGAGAGAGAGCGAGAGAAGGGACGTGAGAGAGAGAAGGACGTGAGAGAGAGAAGCGACGTGAGAGAGAGAGAGAGAGCGAGAGAAGGGACGTGAGAGAGAGAAGGGACGTGAGAGAGAGAAGGGACGTGAGAGAGAGAGAAGGGACGTGAGAGAGAGAGAAGGGACGTGAGAGAGAAGGGACGTGAGAGAAGGACGTGAGAGAGAGAGAGAGCGAGAAAGGGACGTGAGAGAGAGAAGGGACGAGAGAGAGAGAGCGAGACAGAGAGAGAAAAGGGACGTGAGAGAGAGGAGAGAGAGCGAGAGAGAGAAGGACGTGAGAGAGAGAGAGAGAAGGGACGTGATAGAGAGAGAAGGGACGTGAGAGAGAGAGATTGTGAAGGGACCTGAGAGAGAGAGAGAAGGGACGTGAGAGAGAGAGAGAGAGTGAGAGAAGGGACCTGAGAGAGACAGGGAGAGAGGAGTGAGAAGGGACCTGAGAGAGAGTGAGAAGGGACCTGAGAGAGAGAGAAGGGACGTGAGAGAGAGAGAGAGAGAAGGGACGTGAGAGAGAGAGAGAGAAGGGACCTGAGAGACACAGGGAGAGAGAGTGAGAAGGGACCTGAGAGAGAGAGAGAAGGGACGTGAGAGAGAGAAGGGACCTGAGAGACTCAGGGAGAGAGAGTGAGAAGGGACCTGAGAGAGAGAGAGAAGGGACGTGAGAGAGAGAGAGAGAGAGAAGGGACGTGAGAGAGAGAGAGAAGGGACGTGAGAGAGAGAGAGAAGGGACGTGCGAGAGAGAGAGAGAGAGAGAAGGGACGTGAGAGAGAGAGAGAGAGAGAGAAGGGACGTGAGAGAGAGAGAGAGAAGGGACGTGAGGAGAGAGAAGGGACACTGTGAGAGAGAGAGAGAATGGACGTGTGAGAGAGAGAGAGAGAGAGAGAGAAGGGACGTGAGAGAGAGAGAGAGAGAGAGAGAGAAGGGACGTGAGAGAGAGAGAGAAGGGACGTGTGAGAGAGAGAGAGAGAGAGAGAGAAGGGGACGTGAGAGAGAGAAAGGGACGTGAGAGAGAGAGAGAAGGGACGTGAGAGAGAGAGAGAGAGAGAAGGGACGTGAGAGAAGGAGAGAGAAGGAACGTGAGAGAGAGAGAGAGAAGGGACGAGAGAGAGAAGGGACGAGAGAGAGAAGGGACGAGAGAGAGAAGGGACGAGAGAGAGAAGGGTCGAGAGAGACAGAGAGAAGGGTAGAGAGTGAGAAGGGTCGAGAGAGACAGAGAGAAGGGTAGAGAGGTGAGAGAGGAGAGAGAGAAGGGACGTGAGAGAGAGAGAAGGACGTGAGAGAGAGAGAGAGAAGGGACGTGAGAGAGAGAGAGAAGGGACGTGAGAGAGAGAGAGAAGGGACGTGAGAGAAAGAAGGGACCCGAGAGCGTGGGAGAAGGTACGTGAGAGAGAGAGAGAAGGGACGTGAAGAGAGAGAGAGAGAGAAGGGACGTGAGAGAGAGCAGAGAGACAGAGATAGAAGGGACGTGTGAGAGAGGGAGAAGGGACGTGAGAGAGAGAGAGCGAGGGGACGTGAGAGAGAGAGAAGGGACGTGAGAGGAGAGAGAAGGGACGTGAGAGATGGAGAGAGAGAGAGAAGGGATGTGAGAGAGAGAGAGAGAGATGAGGGACGTGAGAGAGAGAAGGGACGTGAGAGAGAGAAGGGACGTGAGAGAGAGAGAAGGGACGAGAGAGAGAGAGAGAAGGACGAGAGAGAGAAGGACGAGAGAGAGAGAGCAGGGACGAGAGGATGAGAGAGAGAGAGAGAGGAAGGGACGAGCGAGAGAGAGAGAGAGAGAAGGGACGTGAGAGAGAGAGAGAGAAGGGACGAGAGAGAGAAGGGACGAGAGAGAGAAGGGACGAGACAGAGAAGGGACGAGAGAGAGAAGGGACGAGAGAGAGAGAGCAGGGACGAGAGGATGAGAGAGAGAGAGAGAAGGGACGAGCGAGAGAGACAGAGAGACTGACGTGAGAGAGAGAAAGAGAGAGAAGGGACGTGAGAGAGAGAGAGAGAGAAGGGACGTGAGAGAGAGAGAGAGAGAAGGACGTGAGAGAGAGAGAGAGAGAAGGGACGTGAGAGAGAGAGAAGGGACGTGAGAGAGAGAGAGAGAAACAAGGGACGAGAGATGAGAAATAAGGGACGAGAGAGAGAAATAAGGGACGAGAGAGAAAGGGGACGAGAGGGAGAAAAAGGGGAGAGAGTGAGAGAGGAGGACGTGAGAGAGCGAGAGAGAGAAGGGACGTGTGAGAGAGAGAAAAGGATGTGAGAGAGAGCAGGAGAAGGGATGTGAGAGAGAGAGAGAGAGAGAAGGGACGTGAGAGAGAGAGAGAGAAGGGACGAGAGAGAGAGAAGGGACGAGAGAGAGAGAAGGGACGAGAGAGAGAGAGAAGGGACGTGAGAGAGTGAGGGACGAGAGAGAGAGAGAAGGGACGTGAGAGAGAGAGAGACGAGAGAAGGGACGTGAGAGAGAGAGAGAGAGAAGGGACGTGTGAGAGAGAGAGAGGAGAGAGAAGGACGTGTGAGAGAGAGAGAGAGAGAAGGGACGTGAGAGAGAGAGAGAGAGAGAGAGGGACGTGAGAGAGAGAGAGAAGGGACGTGAGGGGAGAGAGAGAGACAGAGAAGGGACGTGAGAGAGAGAGAGAAGGGACCGTGAGAGAGGGGGAGAGAGAGAAGGGACGTGAGGGAGAGAGAGAGACAGAGAATGGACGTAAGAGAGAAGAGAGAGAGAAAGGGGACGTGAGGGAGAGAGAGAGAGAAGGGACGTGAGAGAGAGAGAGAGAAGGGACGTGAGGGAGAGAGAGACCAGAGAAGGACGTGAGAGAGAGAGAGAAGGGACGTGAGAGAGAGGGAGAGAGCAGGGACGTGAGAGAGAGAGAGAGAAGGGACGTGAGGGAGAGAGAGAGACAGAGAAGGGACGTGAGAGTGAGAGAGAGAGAAGGGACGTGAGGGAGAGAGAGAGACAGAGAAGGGACGTTGAGAGAGAGAGAGAGAGACAAGGGACGAGAGAGAGAGGGACGAGAGAGGGAGAAAAAGGGAGAGAGTGAGAGAGGAGGGACGTGAGAGAGAGAAATGGACGTGAGAGAGAGCAGGGAGAAGGGATGTGGGAGAGAGAGAGAGAAGGGACGTGAGAGAGAGAGAGAGAGAAGGGACGAGAGAGAGAGAGAGAGAGAAGGGACGAGAGAGAGAAGGGTCGAGAGAGGAGAGAGAGAGAGAAGGGACGAGACAGAGAAGGGTCGAGAGAGACAGAGAGAAGGGACGAGAGAGAGAGAGAGAGAGAAGGGACGAGAGAGAGAGAGAGAAGGGACGAGAGAGAGAGAGACAGAGAAGGGTAGAGAGTGAGAGAGAGAGAGAAGGGACGAGCGGAGAGAAGGGACGAGCGAGAGAAGGGTCGAGAGAGACAGAGAAGGGACGAGAGAGAGAGAGAAGGGACGAGAGAGAGAGAGAGAAGGGTAGAGTGTGAGAGAGAGAGAGAAGGGACGAGAGAGAGAGAGGAGGGACGAGAGGACGAGAGAGAGTGAGAGAGAAGGGACGAGAGAGAGAGAGAGAAGGGTAGAGAGAGAGAGAGAAGGGTAGAGAGAGAGAGAGAAGGACGAGAGAGAGAGGGGACGAGCGAGAGAAGGGTCGAGAGAGACAGAAGGGACGAGAGAGAGAGAGAGAAGGGTAGAGTGTGAGAGAGAGAAGGGACGAGAGAGAGAAGGGACGAGAGAGGAGAGAGAGGAGGGACGAGGAGGACGAGAGAGAGTGAGAGAGAAGGGACGAGAGAGAGAGAGACAAGGGTAGAGAGAGTGAGAGAGACGAGAGAGAAGGGCACGAGAGAGCAGAGAAGGGTCGGAGAGAGAGAGAGAGAAGGGACGAGAGAGAGAGAGAAGGGACGAGAGAGAGAGAGAGGAGGGGCGAGAGAGAGGAGGGCGGAGAGAGAGAAGGGGCGAGAGAGAGAAGGGACGAGAGAGAGAGAGAGGAGGGGCGAGAGGATGAGAGAGAGAGAGAGAGAGAGAGAAGGGACGAGAGAGAGAGAGAGAAGGACGAGAGAGAGAGAGAAGGGAGAGAGTGAAGAGAGAGAGAGAAGGGACGAGAGAGAGAAGGGACGAGAGAGAGAAGGGACGAGAGAGACAGAGAAGGGACGAGAGAGAGAGAAGGGACGAGAGAGAGAGAGAAGGATAGAGTGTGAGAGAGAGAGAGAGAAGGACGAGAGAGAGAGAGAGAAGGGACGAAGAGAGAGAGAGAAGGGACGAGAGAGAGAGAGAGGAGGGACGAGAGGACGAGAGAGAGTGAGAGAGAAGGGACGAGAGGACGAGAGAGAGAGAGAGAAGGGACGAGAGAGAGAGAGAGAGAAGGGTAGTAGGAGAGAGAGAGAGAAGGGACGAGAGAGAGAAGGGTCGAGAGAGAGAGAGAGAAGGGACGAGAGAGAGAGAAGGGACGAGAGAGAGAGAGAGAAGGGACGAGAGAGAGAGAGAGAAGGGACGTGAGAGAGAGAGAGAGAGACAAGGGACGTGAGAGAGAGAGAGAGAAAGGACGTGAGAGAGAGAGAGAAGGGACGTGAGAGAGAGAGAAGGGACGTGAGAGAGAGAGAAGGGACGTGAGAGAGAGAGAGAGAGAAGGGACGAGAGGACGAGAGAGAGAGAGAGAAGGGACGAGAGGACGAGAGAGAGAGAGAGAAGGGTAGAGAAAGAGAGAGAAGGGTCGAGAGAGAGAGAGAGAAGGGACGAGAGAGAGAGAAGGGACGAGAGAGAGAGAGAGAAGGGACGAGAGAGAGAGAGAGAAGGGACGTGAGAGAGAGAGAGAGAGACAAGGGACGTGAGAGAGAGAGAGAGAAAGGACGTGAGAGAGAGAGAGAAGGGACGTGAGAGAGAGAGAAGGGACGTGAGAGAGAGAGAAGGGACGTGAGAGAGAGAGAGAGAGAAGGGACGAGAGGACGAGAGAGAGAGAGAGAAGGGACGAGAGGACGAGAGAGAGAGAGAGAAGGGTAGAGAAAGAGAGAGAAGGGTCGAGAGAGACAGAGAAGGGTAGAGAGTGAGAGAGAAGGGACGAGAGAGAGAAGGGACGAGAGAGAGAGAGAGAGAGAGAGAGAAGGGTAGAGAGAGAGAGAAGGGTAGAGAGAGAGAGAAGGGACGAGCGAGAGAAGGGACGAGCGAGAGAAGGGACGAGCGAGAGAAGGGTCGAGAGAGACAGAGAAGCGACGAGAGAGAGAGAGAGAAGGGTAGAGTGTGTGAGAGAGAGAGAAGGGACGAGAGAGAGAGAGAGAGGAGGGACGAGAGAGAGAGAGAGGAGGGACGAGAGAGAGTGAGAGAGAAGGGACGAGAGGACGAGAGAGAGAGAGAGAAGGGTAGAGAGAGAGAGAGAAGGGTAGAGAGAGAGAGAAGGGACGAGCGAGAGAAGGGTCGAGAGAGAGAGAGAGAAGGGACGAGAGAGAGAGAGAAGGGACGAGAGAGAGAGAGAGAAGGGAAGAGAGAAGGGTAGAGAGTGAGAGAGAGAGAGAGAAGGGACGAGAGAGAGAAGGGACGAGAGAGAGAAGGGACGAGAGAGAGAAGGGACGAGAGAGAGAAGGGACGAGAGAGAGAGGAGGGGCGAGAGGACGAGAGAGAGAGAGAGAGAGAGAGAGGAGGGGCGAGAGGACGAGAGAGAGAGAGAGAGAAGGGACGTGAGAGAGAGAGAGACAAGGGACGAGAGAGAGAAATAAGGGACGAGAGAGAGAAGGGACGAGAGGGAGAAAAAGGGGAGAGAGTGAGAGAGGAGGGACGTGAGAGAGCGAGAGAGAGAAGGGACGTGAGAGAGAGAGAGAGAGAGAAGGGACGTGAGAGAGAGAGAGAGAGAGAGAGAAGGGACGTGAGAGAGAGAGAGAGAGAGAAGGGACGTGAGAGAGAGAAGGGACGTGAGGGAGAGAGAGAAACAGAGAAGGGACGTGAGAGAGAGAGAGAAGGGACGTGAGAGAGAGGGAGAGAGCAGGGACGTGAGAGAGAGAGAGAGAAGGGACGTGAGGGAGAGAGAGAGACAGAGAAGGGACGTGAGGGAGAGAGAGAGACAGAGAAGGGACGTGAGAGAGAGAGAGAGAGACAAGGGACGAGAGAGAGAGGGGACGAGAGGGAGAAAAAGGGGAGAGAGTGAGAGGAGGGACGTGAGAGAGAAGGGACGTGAGAGAGAGAAAAGGACGTGAGAGAGAGCAGAGAGAAGGGATGTGGGAGAGAGAGAGAGAAGGGACGTGAGAGAGAGAGAGAGAGAAGGGACGAGAGAGAGAGAGAGAAGGGACGAGAGAGAGAAGGGTCGAGAGAGAGAGAGAGAGAGAGAGAGAGAAGGGACGAGACAGAGAAGGGTCGAGAGAGACAGAGAGAAGGGTAGAGAGTGAGAGAGAGAGAGAAGGGACGAGAGAGAGAAGGGACGAGAGAGAGTGAGAGAAGGGACGAGAGAGAGAGAGAGAGAGAGAGAAGGGACGAGCGAGAGAAGGGTCGAGAGAGAGAGAGAAGGGACGAGAGAGAGAGAGAGGAGGGACGAGAGGACGAGAGAGAGTGAGAGAGAAGGGACGAGAGAGAGAGAGAGAAGGGTAGAGAGTGAGAGAGAAGGGACGAGAGAGAGAAGGGACGAGAGAGAGAAGGGACGAGCGAGAGAAGGGTCGAGAGAGAGAAGGGACGAGAGAGAGAAGGGTCGAGAGAGACAGAGAAGGGACGAGAGAGAGAAGGGACGAGAGAGAGAGAGAGAAGGGACGAGAGAGAGAGAGAGAGAAGGGTAGAGAGTGAGAGAGAGAGAAGGGACGAGCGAGAGAAGGGACGAGCGAGAGAAGGGACGAGCGAGACAGAGAAGGGACGAGAGAGAGAGAGAGAAGGGTAGAGTGTGAGAGAGGGAGAGAAGGGACGAGAGAGAGAGAGGAGGGACGAGAGGACGAGAGAGAGTGAGAGAGAAGGGACGAGAGGACGAGAGAGAGAGAAGGGTAGAGAGAGAGAGAGAAGGGACGAGCGAGAGAAGGGTCGAGAGAGAGAGAGAGAAGGGACGAGAGAGAGAGAGAAGGGACGAGAGAGAGAAGGGACGAGAGAGAGAAGGGACGAGAGAGAGAAGGGACGAGAGAGAGAGAGAGGAGGGGCGAGAGGACGAGAGAGAGAGAGAGAGAGAGAAGGGACGAGAGGACGAGAGAGAGAGACAGAGAAGGGACGTGAGAGAGAGAGAGACAAGGGACGAGAGAGAGAAGGGACGAGAGGGAGAAAAAGGGGAGAGAGTGAGAGAGGAGGGACGTGAGAGAGCGAGAGAGAGAAGGGACGTGAGAGAGCGAGAGAGAGAAGGGACGTGAGAGAGCGAGAGAGAGAAGGGACGTGAGAGAGAGAGAGAGAGAGAGAAGGGACGTGAGAGAGAGAGAGGAGGGACGAGAGGACGAGAGAGAGTGAGAGAGAAGGGACGAGAGGACGAGAGAGAGAGAGAGAGAAGGGACGAGAGGACGAGAGAGAGAGAGAGAAGGGTAGAGAAAGAGAGAGAAGGGTAGAGAGAGAGAGAGAAGGGACGAGCGAGAGAAGGGTCGAGAGAGAGAGAGAGAAGGGACGAGAGAGAGAGAGAAGGGACGAGAGAGAGAGAGAGAAGGGACGAGAGAGAGAGAGAGAGAGAGAGAAGGGACGAGAGAGAGAAGGGACGAGAGAGAGAAGGGACGAGAGAGAGGAGGGACGAGAGAGAGGAGGGGCGAGAGGACGAGAGAGAGAGAGAGAGAGAGAGAAGGGACGAGAGGACGAGAGAGAGAGACAGAGAAGGGACGTGAGAGAGAGAGAGACAAGGGACGAGAGAGAGAAGGGACGAGAGGGAGAAAAAGGGGAGAGAGTGAGAGAGGAGGGACGTGAGAGAGCGAGAGAGAGAAGGGACGTGAGAGAGCGAGAGAGAGAAGGGACGTGTGAGAGAGAGAGAGAGAGAGAAGGGACGTGAGAGAGAGAGAGAAGGGACGTGAGGGAGAGAGAGACAGAGAAGGGACGTGAGAGAGAGAGAGAAGGGACGTGAGAGAGAGGGAGAGAGCAGGGACGTGAGAGAGAGAGAGAGAAGGGACGTGAGGGAGAGAGAGAGACAGAGAAGGGACGTGAGGGAGAGAGAGAGACAGAGAAGGGACGTGAGAGAGAGAGAGAGAGACAAGGGACGAGAGAGAGAGGGGACGAGAGGGAGAAAAAGGGGAGAGAGTGAGAGAGGAGGGACGTGAGAGAGAAGGGACGTGAGAGAGAGAAAAGGACGTGAGAGAGAGCAGGGAGAAGGGATGTGGGAGAGAGAGAGAAGGGACGAGAGAGAGAGAGAGAGAGAAGGGACGAGAGAGAGAAGGGTCGAGAGAGAGAGAGAGAGAGAAGGGACGAGACAGAGAAGGGTCGAGAGAGACAGAGAGAAGGGTAGAGAGTGAGAGAGAGAGAGAAGGGACGAGAGAGAGAGAGAGAAGGGACGAGAGAGAGAAGGGACGAGAGAGAGAGAGAGAAGGGACGAGAGAGAGAGAGAGAGAAGGGTAGAGAGTTAGAGAGAGAGAGAAGGGACGAGCGAGAGAAGGGTAGAGAGAGAGAAGGGTCGAGAGAGAGAGAGAGAAGGGTAGAGTGTGAGAGAGAGAAGGGTAGAGTGTGAGAGAGAGAAGGGTAGAGTGTGAGAGAGAGAGAGAAGGGACGAGAGAGAGAGAGAGGAGGGACGAGAGGACGAGAGAGAGTGAGAGAGAAGGGACGAGAGGACGAGAGAGAGAGAGAGAGAAGGGACGAGAGGACGAGAGTGAGAGAGAGAAGGGTAGAGAAAGAGAGAGAAGGGTAGAGAGAGAGAGAGAGAAGGGACGAGCGAGAGAAGGGACGAGCGAGAGAAGGGACGAGCGAGAGAAGGGACGAGAGAGACAGAGAAGGGTAGAGAGTGAGAGAGAAGGGACGAGAGAGAGAAGGGACGAGAGAGAGAAGGGACGAGAGAGAGAGAGAAGGGACGAGAGAGAGAGAGAGAGAGAGAAGGGTAGAGAGTGAGAGAGAGAGAGAAGGGACGAGCGAGAGAAGGGACGAGCGAGAGAAGGGACGAGCGAGAGAAGGGTCGAGAGAGACAGAGAAGCGACGAGAGAGAGAGAGAGAAGGGTAGAGTGTGTGAGAGAGAGAGGAGGGACGAGAGAGAGGAGGGACGAGAGAGAGAGAGAGGAGGGACGAGAGAGAGTGAGAGAGAAGGGACGAGAGGACGAGAGAGAGAGAGAGAAGGGACGAGAGAGAGAGAGAGAGAAGGGTAGAGAGTGAGAGAGAGAGAGAAGGGACGAGCGAGAGAAGGGTAGAGAGAGAGAAGGGTCGAGAGAGAGAGAGAGAAGGGTAGAGTGTGAGAGAGAGAGAGAAGGGACGAGAGAGAGAGAGAGGAGGGACGAGAGGACGAGAGAGAGTGAGAGAGAAGGGACGAGAGGACGAGAGAGAGAGAGAGAGAAGGGACGAGAGGACGAGAGAGAGAGAGAGAAGGGTAGAGAAAGAGAGAGAAGGGTAGAGAGAGAGAGAGAAGGGACGAGCGAGAGAAGGGACGAGCGAGAGAAGGGACGAGCGAGAGAAGGGACGAGAGAGAGAAGGGTCGAGAGAGACAGAGAAGGGTAGAGAGTGAGAGAGAAGGGACGAGAGAGAGAAGGGACGAGAGAGAGAAGGGACGAGAGAGAGAGAGAAGGGACGAGAGAGAGAAGGGTCGAGAGAGACAGAGAGAAGGGTAGAGAGTGAGAAGGGTCGAGAGAGACAGAGAGAAGGGTAGAGAGTGAGAGAGAGAGAGAGAGAGAAGGGACGAGAGAGAGAGAAGGGTCGACAGAGACAGAGAAGGGACATGAGAGAGAGAGAAGGGACGTGAGAGATAGAGAGAGAGAGAGAAGGGACGTGAGAGAGAGAGAGAGAGAGAAGGGACGTGAGAGAGAGAGAGAAGGGACGTGAGAGAGAGAGAGAAGGGACGTGAGAGAAAGAAGGGACCTGAGAGCGTGAGAGAAGGTACGTGAGAGAGAGAGAGAAGGGACGTGAGAGAGAGCAGAGAGACAGAGATAGAAGGGACGTGTGAGAGAGGGAGAAGGGACGTGAGAGAGAGAGAAGGGACGTGAGAGATAGAGAGAGAGAGAGAAGGGATGTGAGAGAGAGAGAGAGAGATGAGGGACGTGAGAGAGAGAAGGGACGTGAGAGAGAGAAGGGACGTGAGAGAGAGAAGGGACGTGAGAGAGAGAGAGAGAAGGGACGTGAGAGAGAGAGAGAGAGAAGGGACGTGAGAGAGAGAGAGAAGGGACGTGAGAGAGAGAGAGAGAGAGAAGGGACGTGAGAGAGAGAGAAGGGACGTGAGAGAGAGAGAAGGGAAGAGAGTGAGAGAGAGAGAGAGAAGGGGTGAGAGAGAGAAGGGACGAGAGAGAGAAGGGACGAGAGAGAGAAGGGACGAGAGAGAGAAGGGACGAGAGAGAGAAGGGACGAGAGAGAGAGAGAGAGAGACAGAGAAGGGACGTGAGAGAGAGAGAGACAAGGGACGAGAGAGAGAAGGGACGAGAGGGAGGAAAAGGGGAGAGAGTGAGAGAGGAGGGACGTGAGAGAGCGAGAGAGAGAAGGGACGTGAGAGAGCGAGAGAGAGAAGGGACGTGAGAGAGAGAGAGAGAGAAGGGACGTGAGAGAGAGAGAAGGGACGTGAGAGAGAGAGAAGGGAAGAGAGTGAGAGAGAGAGAGAGAAGGGGTGAGAGAGAGAAGGGGTGAGAGAGAGAAGGGGTGAGAGAGAGAAGGGACGAGAGAGAGAAGGGACGAGAGAGAGAAGGGACGAGAGAGAGAAGGGACGAGAGAGAGAAGGGACGAGAGAGAGAAGGGACGAGAGAGAGAGAAGGGACGTGAGAGAGAGAGAGACAAGGGACGAGAGAGAGAAGGGACGAGAGGGAGGAAAAGGGGAGAGAGTGAGAGAGGAGGGACGTGAGAGAGCGAGAGAGAGAAGGGACGTGAGAGAGCGAGAGAGAGAAGGGACGTGAGAGAGAGAGAGAGAGAGAAGGGACGTGAGAGAGAGAGAGAGAGAAGGGACGTGAGAGAGAGAGAGAGAAGGGACGTGAGGGAGAGAGAGACAGAGAAGGGACGTGAGAGAGAGAGAGAAGGGACGTGAGAGAGAGGGAGAGAGCAGGGACGTGAGAGAGAGAGAGAGAAGGGACGTGAGGGAGAGAGAGAGACAGAGAAGGGACGTGAGAGTGAGAGAGAGAGAAGGGACGTGAGGGAGAGAGAGAGACAGAGAAGGGACGTGAGAGAGAGAGAGAGAGACAAGGGACGAGAGAGAGAGGGGACGAGAGGGAGAAAAAGGGGAGAGAGTGAGAGAGGAGGGACGTGAGAGAGAAGGGACGTGAGAGAGAGAAAAGGACGTGAGAGAGAGCAGGGAGAAGGGATGTGGGAGAGAGAGAGAGAAGGGACGTGAGAGAGAGAGAGAGAGAAGGGACGAGAGAGAGAGAGAGAGAAGGGACGAGAGAGAGAAGGGTCGAGAGAGAGAGAGAGAGAGAAGGGACGAGACAGAGAAGGGTCGAGAGAGACAGAGAGAAGGGTAGAGAGTGAGAGAGAGAGAGAAGGGACGAGAGAGAGAGAGAGAAGGGACGAGAGAGAGAAGGGACGAGAGAGAGAGAGAGAAGGGACGAGAGAGAGAGAGAGAGAAGGGTAGAGAGTGAGAGAGAGAGAGAAGGGACGAGCGAGAGAAGGGTAGAGAGAGAGAAGGGTCGAGAGAGAGAGAGAGAAGGGTCGAGAGAGAGAGAGAGAAGGGTAGAGTGTGAGAGAGAGAAGGGTAGAGTGTGAGAGAGAGAAGGGTAGAGTGTGAGAGAGAGAGAGAAGGGACGAGAGAGAGAGAGAGGAGGGACGAGAGGACGAGAGAGAGTGAGAGAGAAGGGACGAGAGGACGAGAGAGAGAGAGAGAAGGGACGAGAGGACGAGAGAGAGAGAGAGAAGGGTAGAGAAAGAGAGAGAAGGGTAGAGAGAGAGAGAGAAGGGACGAGCGAGAGAAGGGACGAGCGAGAGAAGGGACGAGCGAGAGAAGGGACGAGCGAGAGAAGGGACGAGCGAGAGAAGGGACGAGAGAGAGAAGGGTCGAGAGAGACAGAGAAGGGTAGAGAGTGAGAGAGAAGGGACGAGAGAGAGAAGGGACGAGAGAGAGAGAGAAGGGACGAGAGAGAGAGAGAGAGAGAGAAGGGTAGAGAGTGAGAGAGAGAGAGAAGGGACGAGCGAGAGAAGGGACGAGCGAGAGAAGGGTCGAGAGAGACAGAGAAGCGACGAGAGAGAGAGAGAGAAGGGTAGAGTGTGTGAGAGAGAGAGAAGGGACGAGAGAGAGAGAGAGGAGGGACGAGAGAGAGAGAGAGGAGGGACGAGAGAGAGTGAGAGAGAAGGGACGAGAGGACGAGAGAGAGAGAGAGAAGGGTAGAGAGAGAGAGAGAAGGGACGAGCGAGAGAAGGGTCGAGAGAGAGAGAGAGAAGGGACGAGAGAGAGAGAGAAGGGACGAGAGAGAGAAGGGAAGAGAGAAGGGTAGAGAGTGAGAGAGAAGGGACGAGAGAGAGAAGGGACGAGAGAGAGAAGGGACGAGAGAGAGAAGGGACGAGAGAGAGAAGGGACGAGAGAGACAAGGGACGAGAGAGAGAAGGGACGAGAGAGAGAAGGGACGAGAGAGAGAGGAGGGGCGAGAGGACGAGAGAGAGAGAGAGAGAGAGAGGAGGGGCGAGAGGACGAGAGAGAGAGAGAGAGAAGGGACGTGAGAGAGAGAGAGACAAGGGACGAGAGAGAGAAATAAGGGACGAGAGAGAGAAGGGACGAGAGGGAGAAAAAGGGGAGAGAGTGAGAGAGGAGGGACGTGAGAGAGCGAGAGAGAGAAGGGACGTGAGAGAGAGAGAGAGAGAGAAGGGACGTGAGAGAGAGAGAGAGAGAAGGGACGTGAGAGAGAGAGAGAGAGAGAAGGGACGTGAGAGAGAGAGAGAGAAGGGACGTGAGAGAGAGAGAGAGAAGGGACGTGAGAGAGAGAGAGAGAAGGGACGTGAGGGAGAGAGAGAGACAGAGAAGGGACGTGAGAGAGAGAGAGAAGGGACGTGAGAGAGAGGGAGAGAGCAGGGACGTGAGAGAGAGAGAGAGAAGGGACGTGAGAGTGAGAGAGAGAGACAGAGAAGGGACGTGAGAGAGAGAGAGAAGGGACGTGAGAGAGAGGGAGAGAGCAGGGACGTGAGAGAGAGAGAGAGAAGGGACGCGAGGGAGAGAGAGAGACAGAGAAGGGACGTGAGAGAGAGAGAGAGAGACAAGGGACGAGAGAGAGAGGGGACGAGAGGGAGAAAAAGGGGAGAGAGTGAGAGGAGGGACGTGAGAGAGAGAAAAGGACGTGAGAGAGAGCAGAGAGAAGGGATGTGGGAGAGAGAGAGAGAAGGGACGTGAGAGAGAGAGAGAGAGAAGGGACGAGAGAGAGAGAGAGAGAAGGGACGAGAGAGAGAAGGGTCGAGAGAGAGAGAGAGAAGGGACGAGACAGAGAAGGGTCGAGAGAGACAGAGAGAAGGGTAGAGAGTGAGAGAGAGAGAGAAGGGACGAGAGAGAGAAGGGACGAGAGAGAGAGAGAGAAGGGACGAGAGAGAGAGAGAGAGAGAGAAGGGTAGAGAGTGAGAGAGAGAGAGAAGGGACGAGCGAGAGAAGGGTCGAGAGAGAGAGAGAAGGGACGAGAGAGAGGAGGGACGAGAGGACGAGAGAGAGTGAGAGAGAAGGGACGAGAGAGAGAGAGAGAAGGGTAGAGAGAGAGAGAGAAGGGACGAGAGAGAGAAGGGACGAGAGAGAGAAGGGACGAGAGAGAGAAGGGTCGAGAGAGAGAAGGGACGAGAGAGAGAAGGGTCGAGAGAGACAGAGAAGGGTAGAGAGTGAGAGAGAAGGGACGAGAGAGAGAAGGGACGAGAGAGAGAAGGGACGAGAGAGAGAAGGGACGAGAGAGAGAGAGAGAAGGGACGAGAGAGAGAGAGAGAGAAGGGTAGAGAGTGAGAGAGAGAGAAGGGACGAGCGAGAGAAGGGACGAGCGAGAGAAGGGACGAGCGAGAGAAGGGTCGAGAGAGACAGAGAAGGGACGAGAGAGAGAGAGAGAAGGGTAGAGTGTGAGAGAGGGAGAGAAGGGACGAGAGAGAGAGAGGAGGGACGAGAGGACGAGAGAGAGTGAGAGAGAAGGGACGAGAGGACGAGAGAGAGAGAGAGAGAGAAGGGTAGAGAGAGAGAGAGAAGGGTAGAGAGAGAGAGAGAAGGGACGAGCGAGAGAAGGGTCGAGAGAGAGAGAGAGAAGGGACGAGAGAGAGAGAGAAGGGACGAGAGAGAGAGAGAAGGGAAGAGAGTGAGAGAGAGAGAGAGAAGGGACGAGAGAGAGAAGGGACGAGAGAGAGAAGGGACGAGAGAGAGAAGGGACGAGAGAGAGAGAGAGGAGGGGCGAGAGGACGAGAGAGAGTGAGAGAGAAGGGACGAGAGAGAGAGAGAGAAGGGTAGAGAGAGAGAAGGGACGAGAGAGAGAGAGAGGAGGGGCGAGAGGACGAGAGAGAGAGAGAGAGAGAGAGAGAGAAGGGACGAGAGGACGAGAGAGAGAGACAGAGAAGGGACGTGAGAGAGAGAGAGACAAGGGACGAGAGAGAGAAGGGACGAGAGGGAGAAAAAGGGGAGAGAGTGAGAGAGGAGGGACGTGAGAGAGAAGGGACGTGAGAGAGAGAAAAGGACGTGAGAGAGAGCAGGGAGAAGGGATGTGGGAGAGAGAGAGAGAAGGGACGTGAGAGAGAGAGAGACAAGGGACGAGAGAGAGAAGGGACGAGAGGGAGAAAAAGGGGAGAGAGTGAGAGAGGAGGGACGTGAGAGAGCGAGAGAGAGAAGGGACGTGAGAGAGCGAGAGAGAGAAGGGACGTGAGAGAGAGAGAGAGAGAGAAGGGACGTGAGAGAGAGAGAGAGAGAGAAGGGACGTGAGAGAGAGAGAGAGAAGGGACGTGAGGGAGAGAGAGACAGAGAAGGGACGTGAGAGAGAGAGAGAAGGGACGTGAGAGAGAGGGAGAGAGCAGGGACGTGAGAGAGAGAGAGAGAAGGGACGTGAGGGAGAGAGAGAGACAGAGAAGGGACGTGAGAGTGAGAGAGAGAGAAGGGACGTGAGGGAGAGAGAGAGACAGAGAAGGGACGTGAGAGAGAGAGAGAGAGACAAGGGACGAGAGAGAGAGGGGACGAGAGGGAGAAAAAGGGGAGAGAGTGAGAGAGGAGGGACGTGAGAGAGAGAAAAGGACGTGAGAGAGAGCAGGGAGAAGGGATGTGGGAGAGAGAGAGAGAAGGGACGTGAGAGAGAGAGAGAGAGAGAAGGGACGAGAGAGAGAGAGAGAGAAGGGACGAGAGAGAGAAGGGTCGAGAGAGAGAGAGAGAGAGAAGGGACGAGACAGAGAAGGGTCGAGAGAGACAGAGAGAAGGGTAGAGAGTGAGAGAGAGAGAGAAGGGACGAGAGAGAGAGAGAGAAGGGACGAGAGAGAGAGAGAGAAGGGACGAGAGAGAGAGAGAGAGAGAGAAGGGTAGAGAGTGAGAGAGAGAGAGAAGGGACGAGCGAGAGAAGGGACGAGAGTGAGAAGGGACGAGAGTGAGAAGGGACGAGAGAGACAAGGGACGAGAGAGACAAGGGACGAGAGAGACAAGGGACGAGAGAGACAAGGGACGAGAGAGAGAAGGGACGAGAGAGAGAAGGGACGAGAGAGAGAGAGAGGAGGGGCGAGAGGACGAGAGAGAGAGAGAGAGAGAGAAGGGACGAGAGGACGAGAGAGAGTGAGAGAGAAGGGACGAGAGAGAGAGAAGGGTAGAGAGAGAGAGAGGAGGGGCGAGAGGACGAGAGAGAGAGAGAAGGGACGAGAGGACGAGAGAGAGAGACAGAGAAGGGACGTGAGAGAGAGAGAGACAAGGGACGAGAGAGAGAAGGGACGAGAGGGAGAAAAAGGGGAGAGAGTGAGAGAGGAGGGACGTGAGAGAGCGAGAGAGAGAAGGGACGTGAGAGAGCGAGAGAGAGAAGGGACGTGAGAGAGAGAGAGAGAGAGAAGGGACGTGAGAGAGAGAGAGAGAGAAGGGACGTGAGAGAGAGAGAGAGAAGGGACGTGAGAGAGAGGGAGAGAGCAGGGACGTGAGAGAGAGAGAGAGAAGGGACGTGAGGGAGAGAGAGAGACAGAAGGGACGTGAGAGTGAGAGAGAGAGAAGGGACGTGAGGGAGAGAGAGAGACAGAGAAGGGACGTGAGAGAGAGAGAGAGAGACAAGGGACGAGAGAGAGAGGGGACGAGAGGGAGAAAAAGGGGAGAGAGTGAGAGAGGAGGGACGTGAGAGAGAGAGAGAGAAGGGACGTGAGAGAGAGAGAGAGAAGGGACGAGAGAGAGAGAGAGAGAAGGGACGAGAGAGAGAAGGGTCGAGAGAGAGAGAGAGAGAGAAGGGTAGAGAGTGAGAGAGAGAGAGAAGGGACGAGAGAGAGAGAGAGAAGGGACGAGAGAGAGAGAGAGAGAGAGAAGGGTAGAGAGTGAGAGAGAGAGAGAAGGGACGAGCGAGAGAAGGGACGAGCGAGAGAAGGGTCGAGAGAGACAGAGAAGGGACGAGAGAGAGAGAGAAGGGACGAGAGAGAGAGAGAGAAGGGTAGAGTGTGAGAGAGAGAGAGAAGGGACGAGAGAGAGAGAGGAGGGACGAGAGGACGAGAGAGAGTGAGAGAGAAGGGACGAGAGAGAGAGAGAGAAGGGTAGAGAGAGAGAGAGAAGGGACGAGAGAGAGAAGGGACGAGCGAGAGAAGGGTCGAGAGAGAGAAGGGACGAGAGAGAGAAGGGTCGAGAGAGACAGAGAAGGGTAGAGAGTGAGAGAGAAGGGACGAGAGAGAGAGAGAAGGGACGAGAGAGAGAGAGAGAGAAGGGACGAGAGAGAGAGAGAGAGAAGGGACGAGAGAGAGAGAGAGAGAAGGGACGAGCGAGAGAAGGGACGAGCGAGAGAAGGGTCGAGAGAGACAGAGAAGGGACGAGAGAGAGAGAGAGAAGGGTAGAGTGTGAGAGAGGGAGAGAAGGGACGAGAGAGAGAGAGGAGGGACGAGAGGACGAGAGAGAGTGAGAGAGAAGGGACGAGAGGACGAGAGAGAGAGAGAGAAGGGTAGAGAGAGAGAGAGAAGGGTAGAGAGAGAGAGAAGGGACCAGCGAGAGAAGGGTCGAGAGAGAGAGAGAGAAGGGTCGAGAGAGAGAGAGAGAAGGGACGAGAGAGAGAGAGAAGGGACGAGAGAGAGAGAGAAGGGACGAGAGAGAGAGAGAAGGGAAGAGAGAAGGGTAGAGAGTGAGAGAGAGAGAGAGAAGGGACGAGAGAGAGAAGGGACGAGAGAGAGAGAGAGGTGGGGCGAGAGGACGAGAGAGAGTGAGAGAGAAGGGACGAGAGAGAGAGAGACAAGGGTAGAGAGTGAGAGAGAGAGAGAAGGGACGAGAGAGAGAAGGGTCGAGAGAGAGAGAGAGAGAAGGGACGAGAGAGAGAGAGAAGGGACGAGAGAGAGAGAGAGAGGAGGGGCGAGAGAGAGGAGGGGCGAGAGAGAGGAGGGGCGAGAGAGAGAAGGGACGAGAGAGAGAAGGGACGAGAGAGAGAGAGAGGAGGGGCGAGAGGATGAGAGAGAGAGGAGGGGCGAGAGGATGAGAGAGAGAGAGAGAGAAGGGACGAGAGAGAGAGAGACAGAAGGGACGAGAGAGACAGAAGGGACGAGAGAGAGAGAAGGGACGAGAGAGAGAGAGAAGGATAGAGTGTGAGAGAGAGAGAGAGAAGGGACGAGAGAGAGAGAGGAGGGACGAGAGAGAGTGAGAGAGAAGGGACGAGAGGACGAGAGAGAGAGAGAGAAGGGACGAGAGAGAGAGAGAGAAGGGTAGAGAGTGAGAGAGAGAGAGAAGGGACGAGAGAGAGAAGGGTCGAGAGAGACAGAAGGGACGAGAGAGAGAGAGAGAAGGGTAGAGTGTGAGAGAGAGAAGGGACGAGAGAGAGAAGGGACGAGAGAGAGAGAGAGGAGGGACGAGAGGACGAGAGAGAGTGAGAGAGAAGGGACGAGAGAGAGAGACAAGGGTAGAGAGTGAGAGAGAGAGAGAAGGGACGAGAGAGAGAAGGGTCGAGAGAGAGAGAGAGAGAAGGGACGAGAGAGAGAGAGAAGGGACGAGAGAGAGAGAGAGAGGAGGGGCGAGAGAGAGGAGGGGCGAGAGAGAGGAGGGGCGAGAGAGAGGAGGGGCGAGAGAGAGGAGGGGCGAGAGAGAGAAGGGACGAGAGAGAGAAGGGACGAGAGAGAGAGAGAGGAGGGGCGAGAGGATGAGAGAGAGAGGAGGGGCGAGAGGATGAGAGAGAGAGAGAGAGAAGGGACGAGAGAGAGAGAGACAGAAGGGACGAGAGAGACAGAAGGGACGAGAGAGAGAGAAGGGACGAGAGAGAGAGAGAAGGATAGAGTGTGAGAGAGAGAGAGAGAGAGGAGGGACGAGAGGACGAGAGAGAGTGAGAGAGAAGGGACGAGAGGACGAGAGAGAGAGAGAGAAGGGACGAGAGAGAGAGAGAGAAGGGTAGAGAGTGAGAGAGAGAGAGAAGGGACGAGAGAGAGAAGGGTCGAGAGAGAGAGAGAGAAGGGACGAGAGAGAGAGAGAGAAGGGTAGAGAGTGAGAGAGAGAGAGAAGGGACGAGAGAGAGAAGGGTCGAGAGAGAGAGAGAGAAGGGACGAGAGAGAGAGAAGGGACGAGAGAGAGAGAGAAGGGACGAGAGAGAGAGAGACAGAGAGAAGGGATTGGAGAGAGAGATAGAGAGATAAGGGACGAGGGAGAGAAGGGGCGAGAGAGAGACAGAGAGAAGGGACGAGAGAGAGAGAGAAGGGTAGAGAGTGAGAGAGAGAGAAGTGTAGAGAGTGAGAGAGAGAGAGAGAAGGGACGAGAGAGAGAGAGAGAGAGACAGAGAGAGAGAGAGAGAGAGAAGGGACGTGAGAGAGAGAGAGAGAGACAGAGAGAGAGAGAGAGAGAGAGAGAGAAGGGACGAGAGAGAGAGAGAGCGAGAGAAGGGATTAGCGAGAGAGATAGGGAGAGAAGGGACGAGGGAGAGAAGGGACGAGAGAGAGACAGAGAGAAGGGACGAGAGAGAGAGAGAAGGGTAGAGAGTGAGAGAGAGAGAAGTGTAGAGAGTGAGAGAGAGAGAGAAGGGACGAGAGAGAGAGAGAAGGGACGAGAGAGAAGGGACGAGAGAGAGAGCGAGAGAAGGGATTAGAGAGAGAGATAGAGAGATAAGGGACGAGGGAGAGAAGGGGCGAGAGAGAGACAGAGAGAAGGGACGAGAGCGAGACAGAGAGAGAGAAGGGACGAGAGAGTGAGAAGGGACGGGGGTGAGCCGGAGTGAAGTGGGGTGCGATCGAGGAAGGAGGGACGTGGAGTCGGGTGTGGGAGTGTGGTAGATGGCGAGCGAGAGCGGGAGGAAGGTAGAAAGTTTGGGGAGAGAGAGGTGGGAGTGAGACGGGTGTGTAATGGAGGAAGCGGAGGCGTGGAACCTATGAAGGAGGTATGAGGAATCAAGGAGGGTTGGGAGAGTGAAGGGTTGGGGGCGAGGAACGAGTGATCGGGAGAGAGCAGAGGAAGGGTGGTCGGATGGGGATGGAGGAATTGAAAGTGAGAAGGAAGGAGAGAGAAAATGAGTGGGCCGGAGGGAAAGCGAGTGTCGTGGACAGACAGGCTGAAAGCGAGCGTGAAGGGGTGAAAGGGATGCAGGAGCCGGTGAAACAGATCGGAAGGGTGTGAGGAATAGAAAGAGAAAATGAGGGCGGGCTTTGGGAGGAAATGAGTGGCAGGGGTCAGTGTGTGTGAACAGACAGCCCGACAGAAATGGGATAGAATGTGGAAGGGAATATGATAACTGTATGTGGCAAATGTCTGTTAGCACTGCGCGCGCGCTGAGGTGTTTGCCGAGCCTGAACGCTTATGGTCACTCTTCCCTCAAACTACTCTCGTGCTTTCCCCTTCAGAACTCCAGCTTCTCTCTTGCTCGCAATGTCTGGCTATTTCATTTCATTTCATTTCATCTCGCCTCTCCTCAGTGACTGGGGCCCGCACTGCTTCCAGTCAAAATATCCTTCCCGAGCCTGCAGTGCTCCATTTGTGGTCTCGTTTGAACTCTGTGTGATTCTGTTCATGTCGCGTGGACAAGAATGGCTGGGCCCAACCAGCAACCACCCCCCCCCCCCCCCCAAAAAAAACCTTGAGAAGGTGGTGGTGGATTCCCACCTTAAACTGTGAGTTTTGGCATCGTTGGCTGGATGAACATTTCTCTCCCCTCCCTAATTGCCCAGGGGACAGTTAAGAGCCGACTGTGTTGCTGTGGGCCTGGAGTCACGTGTAGGGTAGTGAGGGTGGCAGACGTCCTCCACGAGCGGGTCCTGAGTAGATCAGATGGGTCCCTGCTACAATATTCCAATCACTTAGGGAGGGAGTTCCAGGATTGTGACCCAGCCACACTGAGGGAACCGGGATATATTTCCGAGTCGGGATGGAAAGTGGCTCGGACCCGGAGGAGGGTGTTTGCAGGGGCGGGGTGTTCCTATGTATCTGCTGCCCCTTGTCCTTCTGGATGGAAGTGGCTGTGGGGTTTGGAAGGTGCTGCCTGAGGGTCTTGGGTGAGCTTCTTCAGGGCAGATGTAGATGATGGTGAAGCTGTTGAATGTCACGGGCTGGTGGTTGGATTGTCTCCTGTTGGAGTCCATCATCGCCTTGCATTTGTGCACAGAAATGTTATTTTTGTGAGGGGTAGATCAGGCCTCTCAAACCTTACTGAATTCTTTGAAGAGGTGACCACACACGTGGATGAAGGTGGAGCAGTGGATGTGGTATCTATGGATTTAAGTAAGGTGTTTGATCAGGTTCCCCACGGTAGGCTCATGCAGAAGGTAAGGAGGCATGGGATAGGGGGAAATGTGGCAGATTGGATTTAGAATTGGCTGACCCTTAGACAAAGGGAGGTAGTAGATGGAAAATATTCAACGTGGTGCTCAGTTATGAGTGGTGTACCACAAGGATCTGTTCTGGGTCCTTTTCTATTTGTGATTTTTGTGAATGATTTGGATGAAGGAGTGGAAAGGTGGATTAGTAAGTTCACAGACGATACGAAGGTGGGTCGCGTTATGGGCAGTGCGGAGGGCTGTTATAGGTTACAAAGGGACATTGATACGATGCAGAGCTGGGCTGAGAAGTGGCAGATGGAGTTTAACCCTGAAAAGTGTGAGGTGATTAATTTTGGAAGGACAAACTTGAAAACAGAATACAGGGTTAACAGATTCTTGGCAGTGCAGAGGAGCAGAGGGATCTTGAGGTTCGCATTCACGGTTCCCTGAAAGCTGCCACCCAGGTGGATAGACTTGTTAAGAAGCATATGGTGTGTTAGCTTTCATTAATGGAAGGATTGATTGAGTTCAAGAGCCGTGAAGTTATGCTCCAGCTATACAAAAGCCTGGTTCGGCCACATCTGGAATATTGTGTCCCATCCTGGTTGTCTCATTACAGGAAAGATGTGGAGGTGTTGGAAAAGGAGCAGAGGAGGAGGTACCAGGATATTGCCTGGAATGGAGGGAAGGTCTTACGAGGAAAGGGTGAGAGAGCTAGGGCTTTTTATTTCAGAACGATGAAGGATGAGAGGTGAGTTGATAGAGGTGTACAACATGAGCAGAGGTATGGATAGACAGTCTGAGAGTTTTTCCTTGGGTGGAGGTAGCTATTACGAGGGGCCATAGTTTTAAAGTGAGTGGAGGTAGATATCGGGGAGACGTCAGAGGTAGGTTCTTTACTCAGAGTGGTTGGGGTGTGGAATGCATTGCCGGAGAGGGTCGGGGAGTCAGCCTCATTAGGGGCATTTAAATGGCTATTAGATAGGCAAATGGATGATAGTATAAGGTAGGGTGGAGGTTAGAGAGACGTTAGGATTCGGGTAAAATTTGGGCACAACATCATGGGCCGAAGGGCCTGTACTGTGCTGTGTTATTGGTTCCTGATACTCATTGATTCCAGTTGGCTGGTATTGCTTTCACTGCACCTGTGTACTGTGCCTATGGTCTGACTTGCTCAAGCCTCTCTGATGAAGGGTCTAGGCCCGAAACGTCAGCTTTTGTGCTCCTGAGATGCTGCTGGGCCTGCTGTGTTCATCCAGCTCCACACTTAGTTATCTTGTATATAGGTGCGTTATTAAGTCTGCAGAGATCGGTGGATGGTATAGCCACGGAATACAGTGGGATATAGATCAGTTGCAGATATGGGCAGAGAAATGGCAGATGGAGTTTAATCTGGGCAAGTGTGAGGTGCTGTATTTTGGGAGATCGAATGTTAAGGGAAAGTGTACAGTTAATGATAAGGCCCTGTGAACAGCATCGATGTACAGAGGGATCTTGGGGATCAGGTCCGTAGTTCCCTGAAAGTGGCCACACAAGTAGATAGGATGGTAAAGGAGGTGTATGGCAATGCTTGTCTTTAGTGGTCAGAGAATTGAGCATAAGAGCCAGGATGTCATGTTGCAGCTTTACAAGAACTTTGGTTAGGCCACACTTTAGGGTACTGTGTTCAGTTCTGGTCTCCACATTACAGGAAGGATGTGGAGACTTTGGGGAGGGTGGGGGAGAGGTTTACCAGGATGCTGCTAGGATCAGAGGGTCTGAGCTATAAGGAAAGGCTGGAAAATCTCAGGATGTTTTCTCTAGAGTTACAGAGGCTGAGGGAAGACTCGATACAGGTTTATAAAACTGTGGGGTGCTTAGACAGGGTTGATGGTCAGAATCTCTTTCCCAGAGTTAATGTCGAAAACAATGCCTTTAAGGTGGGGAGGGGGGTGAAGTTTGAAGGAGATGTGAGGGGTAAATTTGTTTTAGAGTGGTCGTAGAGGCAGATACGATAGGGGCATTTAAGGGGCTTTTAGTTAAACACATGGATATAGAAGGAGTGGAGGGAGATGGACCGAGGGCAGGCAGGAGGGATTAGTTTAATTTGGTGTCATGTTCAGCACAGCATCATAGCCATGATTGTGTCGACTGCATTGAAGGCTGCCTCCTGCATCTGTCTTTCATGTTTGTCTGTGCTGCCCAATTTTCACAATTAATCTATTCATATTTCCATGCGTTTGGCCCATACCCCAATTTCCCAACGCACTCTAACCCGCATGTCCCTGGGCAATATGGGACAATTTCCACTGTGCACTGTGAGAGGAAACCGGAGCACCCGGAGGAAACCCGTGCAGATACAGGGAGAATGTGCAAACCCTACACAGACAGTCGCCCAAGGGTGGCGTGGATCCCTGGCGCCATGAGGCAACAGCACTGAGCCACCGTGCCAGCCCTGAACTCAAAACTTTCCAGAGCAGGCAGCGTCCTTTCTGCACGCTCTGTGGAACTGGTCCTATCCTTCCTGTAGCAGGGTGATGCGCGCAGCTCCTGTACTCTGAGCGACAAAAGCTGGCATTGCCCTGAAAGCTGCCCTGTCTACCTGGTGTAAACCTCGCAATGTCTGTCTTTCTCTGCAGGTCCAGCTGGGCAGGGGCTGGGCATAACCCACACAACGCTGACGAGAAAAATGGACAGTTCGGTCAGTCGCGAGGCAGAGGAGCTGAGGAGCTTGGGCCCAGCGAATGGCGTGGGGGTGAAGTACCGACGGACCCTAGACGGAGGAGGAGGAGGAGGAGGAGGAGCAGCTGGTGGGGGTGGCACTTACTATCGCCCCCTGGGCAGGTCTCCGGGTGAGGGGGGGTACCACCGCCCCGTGGGTGGGTACAGCCGTGTGGCGGGGAAGCTGCAGCCGGGAGACGGCAGGGTCCGGGGCTGCGGGCATGTCCAGGCGCAGGGAGACAGGAGGAGCTTCGGGAGGCGCTTCGACCGGAAGCCGGCTGAAGGTTCGGCCAACGGCTTTGCCCGCAGATGGAAGCCCAGGCCCCTGGGGAGGGGCTGTCCAGGGAGCCGGGTGACCGCGCCTCGCCATGGCGAAGGGCGGGATTCCCCAGCTTCCCCAGACGACGCGGAGGGGAGTGGCGGCGCTGGTGAAGAGGAGGAGGAGGACGAGGAGGAGGTGGAGGAGCCGCAGCATCGCTGGGCCCTGTTCAAACCACCAGCGGCTTTCCCCATCGACAGCAGCAGCGCCAGGATCAGTTACGCCAGCAAGCTGAAGGAGAACCTCAGTGTTGACACGGCTGGCACGGGACAAGCATGCGATAGCAGTGAAACTGGCCCCAGGCTGGGTCAGGGACTGAGGGCCATCTTCCACAATCAGTGGGGCCTGTCTTTCATCACTGAGCCTGGCACGGGCAGCGATGGCTCGAGAACCCAGCAGCGGGCAGGACTGAACTGTCAGCAGGCCCTGGATCCTGGCCGGCTGGGAGGCCCCAGCCCAGAAACCTCGCCGCCCGCAAACAGACTGAGCCCCGACTGCGAGCAGTGGAGAGGTTCTGACCCGCTCGAGCTGCAGGATGTCGTGCGGTACTTCTCCAGAGGTCGGTCACAGAGAGAGAGGTTGAGGGTGTTGTTTCTGCCCACTGTGTGTGTGTGTGAGAGAGAGAGAAAGAGAGACACAGAGAGGGCTATCCATGCCCCCTTGTCTGCACAACTGAGGGGTCTGTCCCTGCCCTCTGTCTGTGAGGAAGGGGGTTTGAGAGGAGGAAGATGGGTGCAGGGACCAAGGGACAGTGGGAGCGGGTAGGGTCTCAGTGATCGCAGCATTTTAGTTCCGAGGAAGAAAGGGAGTGACTGGAGACAGAGGTAGGGAGGTCGGGAATGCGGTAGTTTGCAGACTGAGGGGTGGCGCTGAGCGCAGGAGGGAGGGAGCGAATCGGGCAGTGTGGAGAGACTGAGGGGTGGCGCTGAGGGAGGGGGATGGTATAGTGGTGGGGCAATTCTTTGAGGACTGAAGGAGGGAGGGCGGGCACGGATTGTAGTTATCTCTGCTAATCTCCATCTTGTTCTTGTTTTTCTAGAATGGGATCGCATTTGGGAGAGACACAAACGAGGTGAGGGTTATGTCAGCAGCGAGAAAGGGGTGGGGGGGACCTTCCAACTGTACTCTGGCCAATGTTTCAGCTTCGTCCTCCCGCAGTCTCCAAAAATTAATCTCTCTCCCCATCCACCAGCCTCCTCCTTCTCCCTGCGTGACTTTGTGACTGCAGGGCCCCTGGCTGAGAGTGCCACCATTTAAGAAATAGTGGGAGGGAAAATCCAGGGAGCTACAGACCGGTGAGCCTGAGCTCACTGAGGGACAGAATTTACATATATTTGGAAAGGCAAGGACTGATTAGAGACAGTAAACATGGTGTTGTGCGTGGGGAATAACTTGAGTCTTTTTCTTAAGAAGTGACGATGAGGATTGTTGAAGGTGGAATGGTGGAAGTTGTCTATTTGGTCTTCAGTGAGGCGTTGGACAAGGTTCCTCATGGTAGACTTGTTAGCGAGGTTAGATTGCATGGAATGCAGGGAGAAATAGCTGTTTGGGTACAAAATTGGCTTGCAGCTAAGAGACAGAAGCTGATGGTTGATTTTCAGACTGGAGGCCTGTGCCACAGGGATTGGTGCTGGGTCCACTGCCTTTCGTCATTTATATAAATGATTTGGATGTGAAAGTAGGAGGGATGGTTAGTAAGTTTGCAGACGGCACCAAGATTGGAAATGTAGTGGACAGCGAAGAAGGTTACCTCGGCCCATTGTCCCATCTGATCGAGTTCAAATTAGATACGTGTGAGCTGCCGCACTTTGGAACGGCACTTCAGGGCAGAACTTGTACGTTGAATGGTATTGAACGAGAAAGAGTTTTAGAGTCACACAGCACAGAAACAGACCCTGCGGCTCAACTCGTTCATGTGGCTCCCTTTCCTCTCAACTCTTCCTGTTCATAAACCCATCCAGGTACCTTTTAAATGTTGTAATTGTAGCAGCCTTCACCATTCCCTATCGCAGCTCAGTCCATACAAGCACCACTGTGGAAAAAGTTGCCACTTGGTTCCCTTTTAAACCTATGGCCCTCTAGTTTTGGACTCCACTTCAGGGAAAAGATCTTCTCTATTTATCCTATCCATCCCCCTTACAATTTTATAAACCTTTATAATGTCACCCCTCAGCCTCCAACACTCCAGGGAAAATAGCCCCAGTGTATTCAGCCTCTCCCCATAGCTCAAACATCCACATAAATCTTTTCAAGTTTCACAACATCCTTCCTGTAGCAGAGAGACCAGAATTGAACACTGTATTCCAAAAGTGGCCTTGGAGGCTTGGGGACCGCTTTGCAGAACACCTCCGCTCAGTTCGCAACAAACAACTGCACCTCCCAGTCGCAAACCATTTCCACTCCCCCTCCCATTCTCTAGACGACATGTCCATCATGGGCCTCCTGCACTGCCACAATGATGCCACCCGAAGGTTGCAGGAACAGAAACTCATATTCCGCCTGGGAACCCTGCAGCCCAATGGTATCAATGTGGACTTCACCAGTTTCAAAATCTCCCCTTCCCCTACTGCATCCCTCAACCAGCCCAGTTCGTCCCCTCCCCCCACTGCACCACACAACCAGCCCAGCTCTTCCCCTCCACCCACTGCATCCCAAAACCAGTCCAACCTGTCTCTGCCTCCCTAACCTGTTCTTCCTCTCACCCATCCCTTCCTCCCACCCCAAGCCGCACCCCCAGCTACCTACTAACCTCATCCCACCTCCTTGACCTGTCCGTCTTCCCTGGACTGACCTATCCCCTCCCTACCTCCCCACCTATACTCTCTCCACCTATCTTCTTTTCTCTCCATCTTCGGTCCGCCTCCCCCTCTCTCCCTATTTATTCCAGTTCCCTCTCCCCATCCCCCTCTCTGATGAAGGGTCTAGGCCCGAAACGTCAGCTTTTGTGCTCCTGAGATGCTGCTTGGCCTGCTGTGTTCATCCAGCCTCACATTTTATCACTAATGTCCTGTTTAGACACAAGGTGACCTTCCAACTCCTGTAACTCAATATGCTGACCGTGATGTTGGGCTTTTAATTGTTATTTCAGAGATAGTAGGAACTGCTGATGCAGGAGTATCTGAGATAACAAGAGCTGGATGTACACAGCAGGCCTTTGAGGAAGGGTCTAGGCCTGAAACAAAGTTTCCTGCTCAGCCTGCTGTGTTCATCCAGCTCGTTATCTCTAATTGTTATTTCATTGGGTTGAAGTTAGCGATCTGCTTGGATTCCTTACGGCCTTAGCCTGAGGGAGGATTCAGCGTGAAGTCAACAGAGCTCCCAGGCTACTGCTGCTGCAGTCTATTGTTGGTCACGAGGGTTATCTGGCAAGTTCTGAGATCCACTGGGCAGAGGTGTTAGGGTGAGGTGAGACAGCTGCTAACTCTCTCTCTCTCTCTGCCTGTTACAGAACCATCTGTGGTTGTGCTATATGAGGAATCACCAAACACCACTGATTGTGTCTGATTGAGTGACACTGCTGGCTCCAGGCAATTTGCGACAAGGCTTTGGAAAAGCGAGGAGAGGTTGCAGGTCTGTGGCTTCCACCCCCCCCTCCCCCCGCCTGCTGTCCGGCACTGAACTGCACCTATCAAAAGCAGGAAGGAGGGTCAAACTCAAAACTCAGGATAACCAGTCACGCAGCAAGTTGGGAAATGTTGCAGACAAGTGATTAAAGGCCTGTTTTTTCCAAACCTATTGTGCCTACTCTTCATTACTGTTGGCTCACTCACTGGTTGGGGGGAAGAGGGAAGAAGAGAGTAAAATAAGACCAGTTGAGGGGACCTCGCCCACGTCTTGTGTTTGAGAGATGACTGACAACAGTAATCACAGATGTGCTCCAGAAGTTACATCTGTGGTATCAACCCCACCGGGTCGGACAATCATGTCCCACGTACAAAAGCAGGACGAATACCACCCCTTCAGTCTCCTCTTAATCATTAACAAAGTGTGGATCGGGTCAGCAATGGAGGTTCTATCAAGCAGCACTCCCTCAGTGACACCCAGTTTGGGTTCCTCCAGGGCCGCTCAGCTCCTGACTTCATTACAGCCTCAGTTCAAACACAGGCACAAAAATAATAGTTGATTTCTGGAGGTGAGGTGAGAGTGACAGCCCTTGGCATCAAGGAGCTCTGACGAAACTGGAAACAATGTGGAACAAGGGGGCAAACTCTCTGGTGATTAGAGTCATACCTGACATAGGAAGGTGGCTGTGGTTATCGGAGGTCAGTCATCTCAGCTCAAGGACATCTCTGCAGGAGTTCCTCGGGGTAGGGTCCTTAGCCCAACCATCTTCAGCTGTTTCAATGACCTTCCCTCTATCAAGGTCGGAAGTGGGGAATGTTTGCTGATTGTGCAGTGTACTGAGGGAGACTACGAGGGGTAATCTAGTCGAACATGGTTTGCATATCTCTAACCACAGGTGCAGCAGGACTACCAGAGTTGTGGAGACAAATTTCACTGGCCCTTTATTTAAAATACAGAAGTGGTTAAAATGCAACAGCAGTGACACATGGGCTAAGATAGAGACAGTTCCATGTACAGCCACTTTCTATGTCCTTATATAAAAAAAGAGAAACTTGCTGTAAAGCGTGGATTGCTAAGGGCCTGGAGGAAAGTTTAAACTGAAAAGTAACAGCAGGGCCCATGACTCCTGCTCATTCCCTGCACAAAGCAATCTCCAGACTGGATGCACTTGACAGTTATTAATCACTTTCTCAGTCACAAGTTCCTTGTCATAATTACAGTCTTGGTGCTTGGTGTGGGAACAGGTAGAAGACACACACTGAAGGCTTCTGTTTTCACACCAGACTCTGGAATGTACAGCAAAGGTAAAAGATGTTAAGATCAGCATTGGAGGAGGTTGGGATCCTTCGCCCACACCAGGCATTCACTTCACCATACAGCTCACCACATTGGCCTAGAGTGAAGACAACAGAAGAATTGTTATTCACCAAAGACACCCAGAAAAATAGGTTTTGCTTTGATCATACCAGTTTATTCACAAGGTCACTTCAAAAGAAAGCAAAAGAATAGCAACGGTGTAGGAAAAGCCCATTCGGCCCTTCGAGCCTGCTCTGCTATTCAATACCATCATGGCTTACCGTCCAACTCAATCCCTGGTCCTGCTTCCCTGCCCCACTTAGCACCAAGAGCTTGATGGGAAAATCTCCTCATTTTGCCTTCAGCAGAGAATTCCACAGGCTCACCACTTTCTGGACAAAGACATTTTCCCTCATTTCAATCCTATCCCATAGCCTTAGGGCAGTGACCCCCGGTTTTGGACTCTCCAATCGATCGGGAAGATCCTGTATTAGCATTTTATAGGTTTTCTATTAAAATTTCTCTCCTCCATCATTCTGCTGAACTCCGCAAATACAATCCTAACTGATCTAGTCTCTCCTTGTACATCACTCCCACCATCCTAGAACTCAGTCCAATAAGGCTTGGCTGCTGTCCCTCCACAGCAAACAGCATCTTTCCTCACACAACAAGACTAAACCTGTACACAATTCTCCAACAGTAGTCTCGCTAAGGCCCTGTATAATTTCATAGAATCCCTACAGTGTGCAAACAGGCCCTTTGGCCCAAGAAGTCCATACCAACCAAACCCTGCGACCCACCTAATCTACACATCCCTGAACACTATGGGTAATTTCCCACAGCCAACCCACCCCTAACCTGCACATCTTTGGACAGCGGGAGAAAGCTCACTCAGACACGGGGTGAACGTGCAAACTCCACACAGACGGTCGCCTGAGGGTGGAATCAAACCTGGGTCCCTGGTGCCGTGAGGGAGCAGCGCTGACCACTGAGCCACCATGCTACCCAGCTGCAGCAAACTCACCCTGCTCCTGTTTGTGAATCCTCCTTGCACTATGCAGGCCAACATACCATTTGCCTGCAAGCTTACTCTCAACAACTGAGGCGCAAGACCCCACAGGTCTCATGCCCCTTTTCCAATTTATTGCTGTTCAGGTAATAATCACATTTATCCACATTACACTGCATCTTGCCACGTTTGTCCGTTCACTCCAAAATGTCCAATTCACACTGTCTGAGTGGCACAACACCAGGTTATAATCCAACAGGTTTATTTGCAAACACAAGCTTTCTGAGCACTGCTCCTTTATCAGGTGAAGCCACCGCTTGTGATTTCACATAAAGCCATTCGATTATAACCTGGTGTCATGCAACTTCTGACTTAGTCCGTCCCAGTCCAACAGCGGCACCTCCACGTTAAACCTCACTGTGTAGCTGCAGTCAGTGTTTATTTCGAGGGAAGGGTCACCAATTCTACAAGAGGCACCCCGCCCCCACCGACACAGGTCTGGATCAGACTCTTACCTTCATGAAAGTGGACACTGTTCTCGATGACATCCCAATCTTCTCCAGATCCTCAATCTGAAAACATAGATAGGGGACAGTTTAAACCACTCAGCCCTCAGCAAACATTGCATGGCACACCTGCCCATTTTCTGAGCTGAGCACTCAGTCTCCACCTCTCTCTCTTTAAGGTTTCTCTCATTATTACTGAATGGGAGATGGGTGTCGCTGGCTGGGCCCAGCAATTATTGCCTGTTCCTAATTGCTCCCTGAGGTGATGGTTGATCTGCCTTCTTGAACTGCTGCAATTTGTGTCACGTGAGTTTGACCCAGTGTCCCCTTGGGAAAGGAATTCCAGGATTTTGACACAGTGACACTGAAAGAACATGGGGAGTGGCTCAGAGGGGAACTTGCAGGGGGCTGGGTTTTCCCATGGATCTGCTGTCCCTTGCCCTGGAAGTGGCTGTGGGGTTCGGAAGGTGCTTCCTGAGGATCTTTGGTGAATTTCTGCATCTTGTAGATGGTACACACTGCTGTTACTGAGTGTGAGGATTTGGCTGCATGGAAAATTATGGAAAAGGGCTCAGGTGATGTTGAAGTTTGCACAAATAATTAATAGGACAGAGTACACAAAGGGTCGGGAAACTCACTGCAGGCACAGTTGATAAGGGGACAGCTGTAAAAAGGAAAGCAGTCAGTGCAGGGCTGAGGGTATCATACTTAAATGCACACAGTATTCAAAACTTTGATATACACAAAAAGGTAAGGGAGGGGCAACAAAGTGGACATTGGGCCGTGGGAAAATGAGGTTGGAGCAGTAGTAATGGGGAACCTAATGGAGACTTTGCGTCAGATTCACAGGGGCCATCACTAAGGAGAAGGTGCTGGGGAAGCTGAAAGGACTGGAGGGGATTGAATGATCAGGACTAAATGGACTACACCCTCGACTTCTGAAGGACGTAGCTCAGGCGATTGTGAAGGCATTGGTGGTGATCTGTCAGGAATCACTGGAGTCAGGGAGGGTCTCCGAGGGCTGGAAAATACCTCATGTAACACCCTGTTTAAGGGAGAAAGGCAGAAAATAGGAAAACTAGCCCAGTTAACCTGACCTTGGTTGTTGATCATATTTGAGAGTCCATTATGATGGATGAGATTGTGGAATGCATGGTAAGACTTTGTCACGGGAAGGTCATTCCTGACAAATCTGTTGAAATTCTTCAAGATGGGAACAAGCATCTTCGCAAAGCGAAACCAGTCAAAGTGATCTGTTAGGATTTCCAGAAGGCCTTTGTCAAGTTAACACAAAAAAAAGGCTGCTAAATAAGATAAAAACCCCATTGTATTAGGGATAGAGGATTGGCTGAACAGTACAAGGCAAAAATTCAGGATAAATGGGTCTATTTCAGGATGGCAGAAGGTGATTACTGGAGTTCCATAAGGGTCAGTGTTGGGACCACAACATTTTACATTACTAACCTGGATGAAGGAACTGAGGGCATTGTTGCTAAGTTTGTAGATGATACAAAGACAGGTGGAGGGACAAGTAGCATTGAGGAGGTAGGGAGGCTGCAGAAGGACTTGGACTGGCTTAGAGAGGGGGCAAAGAAGTGGCAGATGGACTACAATGTGGAAAAGTGTGAGGTCAGTAGGAAGAATAGGAGGAGAATAGACCGTTTTCTAAATGGGGAAATGGAGTCCTAACTTGGGATTCTCTTAAGGCTAACAACGTAGGTTCAGTTGGCAGTTAGGAAGGCAAATGCGATATTAGCATTAATTTGAAGAGGGCTAGAATACAATAACAGATGTACTGCTGAGGCTGTATAAGGGTCTGGTCAAACCACATTTGGAATAAACACTGACCTCTATATTGCCGAGGCCGGGCACGAGCTCTCTGACACCTCCTCCTACTGCCTCCTCAATCATGACCTCACCTGCCAGACCATCCATAACAGCATCACCTCAGGTGACCTTCCACCCAGAATCTCCAACCTCATCATTCCCCAACCCTGCACCACCCGCTTCTATCTCATTCCCAAAATCCACAAACCTGACTGCCCTGGTCAACCCATTGTCGGCACCTGCTCCTGTCCCACCGAACTCATCTCCACCTATCTCAACTCCATTTACTCCCTGCCTATGTCCATGACACCACCCATGCCCTCCACCTTCTCCAAAACTTCCAATTCCCTGGTCCCCAACACCCCATCTTTACCATGGACGTCCAGTCCCTATACGCCTGCATTCCCCTTCTTTCTGTCCCACAGGTCCAACCAATCTCCCTCCACTGACACCTTCATCTGTTTTGCTGAACTCGTCCTCACCCTTAATAATTTCTCCTTCAATTCCACCCACTTCCTACAGACAAAGGGGGTCTGACAACCCCTATTCCCAATTCCTTCGCCTCAGCCGCATCTGCTCCCAAGATAAGGCATTCCCAGACATCCCAGATCTCATAGTTTTTCCAAGGTCTGCAACTTCCCCTCTACAGTGGTCGAAAACGCCCTCGACCGGTGTCTTTTGCATTTCCCATGAGTCATCCCTGACACCCGCACCCTGGAATAATAACCAAAACAGAAACCCCCTCGTCCTCACATACCATCCCACCAACTTCCAGATCCAATGCATCATCCTCCGACACTTCTGCCATCTGCAATCCAAACCCAAAGACATTTTTCCCTCCCCACTCTTATCTGCTTTCCAGAGGGACCACTCTCTCCACAACTCCCTTGCCCATTCCACTCTCCCCACCACTCCCACACTTTTCCCTGCAAGTGCTACACCTGCCCCCACACCTCCTCCCTCACCCCCATCCCAGGCCCCAAGAAGACTTTGCACATCAAGCAGATGTTCACCCGCACATCTCCTAATGTGGTATACTGTATGCACTGTTGCCGTTGTGGCCTCCTCGACATCACGGAAACCGAGCAGAGGCTTGGGGACCACTGTTGTGGAACACCTACACAGTTTGCAACAAACAACTGCACGTTCCGGTCGCAAACCTTTTCAACTACCCCCCCCACCGCCACTCCTTGGATGGCATGTCCATCCTGGGCCTCCTGCAGTGCCACAATGATGCCACCGAAGGTTGCAGGAACAGTACTCATATGTTGCTTGGGAACCCTGCAGCCCAATGGTGTCAATGTGGACTTCACAAGCTTCAAAATCTCCCCTCCCCCAACCGCATCCCAAAGCCAGACCAGCTCGGACTTGCCTCCCTAACCTGTCCTCCCACCTATCCCCTCCTCCCACTTGAAGCCCCATCCCACCTCCTTGACCTGTCCGTCCTCTCTGGACCAACCTATCCCCTCCCTAACTCCCCACCTCCACTCACCTTTACAGGCTCCAACTCTGCCTCCTTGACCTGCTTGTCTCCTCTCCTTTATCCATCTTCTATCCACCTCCCTCTTTCTCCCTATTTATTTCAATTTCCCCTTCCCCTCCTCCATTTCTGAAGAAGGGTCTAGACACAAAAGGTCAGCTTTCCTGCTCCTCAGCTCCTGCTCCTGTAATGTACACTGGGGGCTGGCTCAATGGGCTGTATCACTAAGCTCGGTCCCCAAGTTCCTCGTGAATTCATGAACGGAGGTGGCTGACGGGAGATGGCATTGAAATGAAAGGCCTGGATAGCGTGGACGAGAAGGGGCCTGTGTTAGTAAAGTGGTTAGTGAGGAGGGTGCAGAGACTGTTTTATAAACGTTGGTTAATGAGCTGTGAGCATCGGAAGCCAGGCTGACATTTCTTGTCAATCCGCCATTGTTCTGGCAGGCATGTCTTAAAAAGGGTTTGAGAGGCAGACACTCTCAGCTCGTTTAAAGAAAAAGTGCGCTATGTACACAGCAGCAAGTGACATGTGGGACAACAGTCCAAAGGCTGGAAAAACAAGAGTAGGCTTGGTGTTAGAATTTTGTCAAAACAGACATGGTCAGCAGCGCATGCCATGACCTGCTTTTGATGCTCTCAGTAGGATCAGGCAGCAGGGGTGCTGCTGTTTCGATCAGTAATGCATAGAAGAAATTCCAACAGGGCCCATGGCCAACGCCAGTCTCAGGAAGGGTGACCACAAATTCAAGTGGTTCTGCTAGGTCTATGCCCAGCTCGAGTTGCTGTGAAAGTGGGTGAGTCAGTTTGAACAGCAGACGGCATGAACTCCCCTTGGGTTCATGCAGCCTCTAGCACCTGCTCTGGGCGGGAACACACCAAACCAGGATATACACACACCTTCATTTCCTGTTTCTCTTTCCTCTTCAATACAAGCACGTTGCCTGTTTTGAGCAGCTCGCCGTTATCCAGACCTGGAACAACAGATGGGACACAGGCAGACCGAGGGACTGGGGAGGGGGCGGGAGCTCTGACGCACACAGTCAGACCCAGCCCCTGGCGTATAAAGCGGTGACACACACACACACACACACAGTCAGACCCAGCCCCTGGCGTATAAAGCGGTGACACACACACACACACACACACACAGTCAGACCCAGCCCCTGGCGTATAAAGCGGTGACACACACACACACACACACACACACACAGTCAGACCCAGCCCCTGGCGTATAAAGCGGTGACACACACACACACACACACAGTCAGACCTGGCCCCAGAACCTCGGTTCGGGACTGAGCCATAACACAGTGATCAAGCTCTCCGCCTGTCCAGTTTCCGTCACACCACGCTCTCGTCCCCAGCCAGGCACCCCACCATCACATTACTTACACTGCAGCGGGGTCACAACAGCCTGTTTTCTCTGCTTTGCCACCGAGGCTCTGCGCAAGACTCCCAAACGATTATTGTTCATGGCCTGTTCTGCGGCAGTTTCCTGCAAACTGATTGCTCTTTCCAGCTGCTTCTGCCTCTGCTCCAGTTTCTATTTCAACACAAGGAAAGCTGACTTGGCTGTTTGACAGACACACACACACACACCCTCACAAATAGGTATTTCACCTCAGTGTGGAATACAACTGAGCTTTTAACAGCAATCAGGAGCACACAGCACCCCCACCCCGGCCAACACACACACACACACACACCCCTCACCAATCCCCTTGTCCCCTCTTTTTCCCTCCAGCATCTGCTTTTGCAAACCAGGCTCCACCTTGAGACCCCCAGCACCCCACTGGGCTGTTCACCCCAGGCTGGAACTGGCACTAACTACCTGGGTCCAAGCTGCGTTACCTCTATTTGAAGTCTACTTTCTTCCAGCTTTTTCAGGAGCTGTAGATGCTCCTCTTTGGGAGTACCCAGCAAAGGAAGGCCATTCTTCCCATGTTTCTGCAGCATCTTTTCCAGATTGGAAATTCGTTCCAACATATCCGAGTCAAAGGCGTCTGGGTCGTACTCTCCCGCCTTCAGGAGAGGGCTGGATGGGAGAAGAGTGTTAGCAGTGAGACTGTGCTTTTAAACCCCCACCATGCAGAGCAATCATTGATGTCACTGTGAAACCTGGTCCCCAGCCTCCTCAGACTTCCCTAATCCACATGAAGGTTAAAACTCACCAGCAGTCAATGTGCTGTTCTTACATGGCCTCGTTACATAGAACGTAGAAAAGTACAGCACAGTACAGGCCCTTCGGCCCACGATGCTGTGCCGTGGAGTAATCCTTATCCAAAGATAACCTAACCTACATTCCCCTCAATTCAGTGCTGTCCATGTGCATGTCCAGCAGTCGCTTAAATGTCACTAATGACTCTGCTTCCACGACTACCGCTGGCAAACTATTCCATGCGCTCACAACTCTCTGGGTGAAGAACCTCCCTCTGACGTCTCCTCTATACCTTCCTCCGAACACCTTAAAACTATGACCCCTCGTGGCAGTCAATCCTGCCCTGGGGAAAAGTCTCTGGCTATCGACTCAATGCATGGCTCTCATTAATTACCTCCTGATTAATCCCCGTCCCACCAGGTTGCCGTTATGGAGCTCATAGACCACTCCCATCAGTGTCACCTCCCCCTTTTTATTTCTTCCCTACACGGATTCGGCAACTTCCAAATCGAGACCACTTCTTGTTCTGGTCCTTATTTTATGTTGTACCAACAAAACCACCTCACCCTTTTCCTTTCAAAAAGTCCCACACCCCTGAACATGTACATCCCACCTTTGATCGGCTTGTCACCAGGTCTCCGCAATGGCTACAAGACCCTACTCATTAACCTGCAATCTATTTTGTTTCAACCACCGCACGCATTCACGTAGGGAACCATTTGACATGCCTTTTCACCATTTCTTTCTTGTTATGTAAGATTTTGTGAAACTAAAAATCAGATGGGCCCCTCTCAGGAATAAGAAGAAAGCAGGAAGGAACTCAAGCCAGGAATTAGGGGAACAAGAAGGGCCCATGAAATGACCTTGGAAAGTCACTTTAAAAGACAATGCCAAGGCATTCTATTCATACATTAACAACAAGAGGATAACTGAGAGGGAGTAGGACCACTCAAGGATAAAGGAGGGAACTTGTACTTGGGAGGTAGAGGATGTGGGCAAGATCCTAAATTAATACTTTGAGTCAGTATACACCCAAGAGAAGGATATGGAGGATCGTGAGAATGATGTGGAGCATGCTAATACGCTGGGGGATTTTGAAAGAAGTGGTGCTGGGTCTCTTGAAGAGCATTAAGGTGAATGCGACCCCAGGGCTCGACAGTATCTACCCCAGGTTATTGGGAGAAGCAAGAGAGGAGATGGCTGGAGCTTTGATCAAGACTTTTATGTCCTCACTAGCCAATGGAGAGACCCTGCAAGATTGGCGATTCACTAATGTTGTTCCTCTGTTCAATAAAGGAAATGGATAATCCAAGAAACTACAGACCTGCAAGTCTCACATCAGTGGTTGGCAAGCTATTGGAGAGAATTCTTAAGGATAGAATTTTTAATTAGAACATAACAGCACAGTACAGGCCCTTCAGCCCTCGACGTCGTGCCGACCTGTCATACTGATCTCAAGCCCATCTAACCTACACTATTCCATGTACGTCCATATGCTTGTCCAATGACGACTTAAATGTACCTAAAGTTGGCGAATCTACTACCATTGCAGGCAAAGCGTTCCATACCCTTACTACTCTGAGCAAAGAAACTACCTCTGACATCTGTCCTATATCTTTCGCCCCTCAATTTAAAGCTATGCCCCGTCGTGCTCACCGTCACCATCCTAGGAAAAAGGTTCTCCCTATCCACCCTATCTAACCCTCTGATTATTTTATATGTTTCAATTAAGTCACCCCTCAACCTTCTTCTCTCTAATGAAAACAGCCTCAAGTCCCTCAGCCTTTCCTCGTAAGACCTTCCCTCCATACCAGGCAACATCCTAGTAAATCTCCTCTGCAACCTTTCCAAAACTTCCACATCCTTCTTATAATGCGGTGACCAGAACTGTACGCAATACTCCCAAGTGCGGCCGCACCAGAGTTTTGTACAGCTGCAGCATAACCTCTTGGTTCCGGAACTCGATCCCTCTATTAATAAAAGCTAAAACACTGTATGCTTTCTTAACAGCCCTGTCAACCTGGGTGGCAACTTTCAAGGATCTGCGTACATGGACACCGAGATCTCTCTGCTCATCTACACTGCTAAGAATCTTACCATTAGCCCAGCACTTTGCCTTCTGGTTACTCCTACCAAAGTGCATCACCTCACACTTGTCTGCATTAAACTCCATTTGCCACCTCTCAGCCCAGCTCTGCAGCTTATCAACGTCTCTCTGCAACCTACAGCATCCTTCTTCACTATCCACAACTCCACCGACCTTAGTGTCGTCTGCAAATTTACTAACCCATCCTTCTAGTCCCTCATCCAGGTCATTTATAAAAATGACAAACAGCAGTGGATCCAACGCCGACCCTTGCGGTACACCACTAGTAACTGCTCTCCAGGATGAACATCTCCCATCAACTACCACCCTCTGTCTTCTTTCAGCAAGCCAATTTCCGATCCAAACTGCTATTTCTCCCACAATTCCATTCCTCCACATTTATACACATTTGGGAAAGCATGGTGTAATTAGGGACAGTTAGTACGGCTTTGTGCTGGCCAGGTCATGTCTAACTAACTTGACTGAATTTTGAGGGGGGTGACAGAGGTGATCGATGAGGGTAGAACAGTGGATGTTGTTTACGTGGATTTTAGTGAGGTTTTTGACAAGGTCCCTCATGGTAGGCTCATCCAGAAGATCAGGATGCACAAGATCCTTTGTGACTTGGCTGCATAGATTTTAGAACAGGCTCATCCATGGAAGGTAGAGGGTAGCGTTGGAAGGGTGCTTTTCTGGCCGGAGGTCCGTGACAAGTGGTGTGTTCCGCAGAGTTCATGCTAGGGCCTCTGCTGTTTGTGATTTATATATAAATGACTCAGATGAAAATGTAGATGGATGGGTCATTAAGTCGGCAGACGATACTGGAATCAGTGGAGTTGTGGATCGTGTAGAAGGTTGTGATAGGATACAGCAGGATATAAATGAGTTGCAGATATGGGCAGAGAAATGGCAGATGGAGTTTAATCTGGGCAAGTGTGAGGTGCTGCATTTTGGGAGATCAAATGTTAAGGGAAAGTGTACAGTTAATGATAAGGCCCTGTGAACAACATCGATGTACAGAGGGATCTTGGGGATCAGGTCCATAGTTCCCTGAAAGTGGCCACACAAGTAGATAGGATGGTAAAGGAGGTGTATGGCAATGCTTGTCTTTATTGATCGGAGAATTGAGCACAAGAGCCAGGATGTCATGCTGCAGCTTTATTAAGACTTTGGTTAGGCCACACTTAGGGTTCTGTGTTCAATTCTGGTCACCCCATTACAGGAAGGATGTGGAGACTTTGGGGAGGGTGGGGAGAGGTTTACCAGGATGCTGCTTGGATTAGAGGGTCTGAGGTATAAAAAGGAGAGGCTGGAAAATATCAGCATGTTTTCTCTAGAGCGACAGAGGCAGAGGGAAGACTTGATAGAAGTTCATAAAATTATAAAATGCACAGATAGAGTTCACGGTCATAATTTTTTCCCCTATAGTTGAAGTGTCTAATACTAGGGCGTACGCATTTAAGGTGAGAAGGGGAAAGTTCAAAGGAGATGTGAGGGGCAATAGATTTTACAGAGTGGTAGGAGCCTGGAACATGCTACCAGGGGTTGGTGGTCAAGACAGCTAAGATAGGACATTTAAGCAGATTTTAGGTAAGCACATGAATATACAAGGAATGGAGGGCTATGGACCAAGGGCAAGCAGAAGGGAGGAGATCAATTTGGCATCATATTTGGCACAGCTTCATGGGACGAAGGGCCCCATTCCTATGTTAGAACATGAACAATACAGCACAGAACAGGCCCTTTGGCTCTCAATGTTGTGCCGACCTGTGAACTTATCTAAGCCATTCCCCCTACACTATGTTTGAGAATTTAGAATAACGGGAATAGAGGTCAGGGCAGTTGAATGTTCCTCCTGCAGAACGTGGGAGGTAAGGGTCACCACTGTGTCCCTGCTGACTACATCTGCGGGAAGTGCACCCAACTCCAGCTCCTCGAAAACCACGTTAGGGAATTGGAGCTGGATGAACTTCGGATCATTCGGGAGGCAGAGGGAGTTATTGAGAGGAGTTACGGGGAGGTAGTCACTCCTCAGGTACAAGAAAAAGGCACATGGGTTACAGTCAGGGGCCGGAAAGGGAACCGGCAGGCAGTACAGGGATCTCCTGTGACCATTCCCCTCAACAATAAGTATACCGTTTTGGATACTGTTGGCGCAGGGGGGGGGGGGGGGGGGGGGCACTTACTAGGGGAAAGCAGTGGGGCACAGGTCTCTGGTACAGAGTCTGTCCCTGCTGCTCAGAAGGGAAGGGAGAAGAGGAGCAGAGCATTCGTCACTGGGGACTCCATAGTTAGGGGGACAGATAGGAGGTTCTGTGGGGACAAGAGAGACTCACGGTTGGTGTGTGGCCTCCAAAGGTGCCAGGGTTCATGATGTCTCTGATCGTATTTTTGGGATCCTTAAGGGGGAGGGGGAAATCAGCCCGAAGTCATGGTCCACATAGGCACCAATGACATAGGTAGGAAGAGAGATGGGGATCTAAGGCAGAAATTCAGGGAGCTAGGACGAACAGAGTTGTCGTCTCTAGTTTGTGGCCCATGCCACGTGCTAGTGAGGTGAAGAACAGGGAGAGAGAGGAGTTGAACACGTGGCTACAGGGATGGTGCAGGAGGGAGGGTTTCAGATTCTTGGATAATTGGGGCAGGTGGGACCTCTACAAGCAGGATGGTCTTCACCTGAACCAGAGGGGTACCAATATCCTTGGCGGGGGGGGGGGGGGGGTGGAATTCGCTATAGGCTATTCGGGTGGGTTTAAAACTAATTCAGCAGGGGGATGGGAACCAAAATTGTAGTTCAAGTATAGAAAAAGTTGAGAGTAGGGAGGTCCAAAATAAAGTTTCAGGGATGCAAGACGGCACTAGCAAGCAAGAAGTTGGTTTGAAGCGTGTCTACTTCAACGCCAGGAGCATCCGGAATAAGGTGGGTGAACTTGCAGCATGGGTTAGTACCTGGGACTTCGACGTTGTGGCCATTTTGGAGACATGGATAGAGCAGGGACAGGAATGGTTGTTGCAGGGTCCGGGATTTAGAGGTTTCAGTAAGAACAAAGAAACCTACAGCACAGGAACAGGCCCTTTGGCCCTCCAAGCCTGTGCTGATCAAGATCCTCTGTCTAACCTGTCATCTATTTTCTAATGGTCTGTGTCCATTTGCTCCCTGCCCATCCATGTACCTGTCCAAATATATCTTAAAAGACGCTGACGTGTCTGCGTCTATCACCTCCGCTGGCAATGTGTTCCAGGCATCCACCACCCTCTGAAAAGAACTTTCCTCTTCTCACTTTGAAAAGAACAGAGAAGATAGTAAAAGAGGGGGGGGTGTGGCATTGTTGGTCAAGGACAGTATTAGATTTGCAGAAAGGATGCTTGGGGACTCGTCAACTGAGGGAGTATGGGCTGAGGTTAGAGACAGGAAAGGAGAGGTCACCCTGTTGGGAGTTTTGTACAGGCCTCTAAATAGTTCCAGATATGTAGGATAGCAAAGGAGAGCGCGAGAGCGAGAGAGGTTGTCATGGGGGACTTCAACTTTCCAAATATTGACTGGGAACACTATAGTTTGAGTACTATAGATGGGTCGGTTTTTGTCCAGTGTGTGCAGGAGGGCTTCCCAACACGGGCGGCCTCTGTTAGGGGGGGGATGTGAAGGTTCAGTGGGGGCACACGAGGGGGGGGGGGGGGGGAGAGAAAGAAGGAAGGACGGGAAGGACGGAACAGAAACGCCTGCGGATTGGATCAGGGTAAACCCTAAGGCTTTCTATATGTATTTAAGGAATAAAAGAATGGACGAAAGTAAGATTAGGGCCAATCAAGGATAGTAGTGGGAAGTTGTGTGTGGAGTCAGAGGAGATAGGGGAAGCACTAAATGAATTTCTTTGACAGTATTCACTCTAGAAAACGACAATGTTGTCGAGGAGAATACTGAGATACAGGCTACTAGACTAGGTGGGATTGAGCTTCACACGGAAGAGGTATTAGAAATCCTGCAGAGGGTGAAAATAGATAAGTTCCCTGGGCCGGATGGGATTTATCCTAGGATCCTCTGGGAAGCCAGGGAGGAGATTGCCGAGCCTTTGGCATTGACCTTTGACTCGTCATTGTCTACAGGAATAGTACCAGAAGACTGGAGGATAGCAAATGTGATTCGCCCGTTCAAGAAGGGGAGTAGAGACAATCCTGGTAATTATAGACCAGTGAGCCTTACCTCAGTTGTTGGGAAAGTGTTGGAAAAGGTTATAAGGGATAGAATTTATGATCATCTAGAAAAGAATAAATTTGATTAGGGAGAGTCAGCACTGTTTTGTGAAGGGTAGGTTGTGTCTCACAAACCTTATTGAGTTCTTTGAGAAGGTGACCAAACACGTAGGTGAGAGTAAAATCGGTTGATGTGGTGTATATGGATTTCAGCAAGGCGTTCGATAAGGTTCCCCACAATAGGCTATTGTACAAAATCCGGAGGAATGGAATCGTGGGAGATATAGCAGTTTGGATTGGAAATTGGCTTGCTGAAAGAAGACAGAGGGTGGTAATTGATGGGAAATGTTCATCCTGGAGACCAGTTACTAGTGGTGTACCGCAAGGGTCGGTGTTGGGTCCACTGCTGTTTGTCATTTTTATAAATGATCTGGATGAGGGAGTAGAAGGATGGGTTAGTAAATTTGCAGACGACACTAAGGTTGGTGGAGTTGTGGATAGTGACAAAGGATGTTGTAGGTTACAGAGAGACATAGATAAGCTGCAGAGCTGGGCTGAGAGGTGGCAAATGAAGTTTAATGCGAACAAGTGTGAGGTGATACACTTTGGTAGGAGTAACCGGAAGGCAAAGTACTGCGCTAATGGCAAGATTCTTGGTAGTGTAGTTGAGCCGAGAGATCTCGGTGTCCATGTACACAGATCCTTGAAAGTTGTCACCCAGGTTGACAGGGCTGTGAAGAAGGCATAGTGTTTTAGCTTTTATTAATAAAGGGATCGAGTTCCGGAACCAAGAGGCTATGCTGCAGCTGTACAAAACTCTGGTGCGGCTGCACTTGGAGTATTGCGTACAGTTCTGGTCACCGCATTACAAGAAGGATGTGGAAGCTTTGGAAAGGGTGCAGAAGAGGTTTACTAGGATGTTGCCTGGTATGGAAGGAAGGTCTTATGAGGAAAGGCTGAGGGACTTGAGGCTGTTTTCATTAGAGAGAAGAAGGTTGAGAGTGACTTAATTGAGACATATAAAATAATCAGAGGGTTAGATAGGGTGGATAGGGAGAACCTTTTTCCTAGGATGGTGATGGCGAGCACGAGGGGGCATAGCTTTAAATTGAGGGGAGAAAGATATAGGACAGATGTCAGCAGTAGTTTCTTTACTCAGAGTAGTAAGGGTATGGAACACTTTGCCTGCAACAGTAGTAGATTCGCCAACTTTAGGTACATTTAAGTCGTCTTTGGACAAGCACATGGAATAGTGTAGGTTAGATGGGCTTGAGATCGGTATGACAGGTCGGCACAACATCGAGGGCCGAAGGGCCTGTACTGTGCTGTAATGTTCTATGTTCTACTATTCCATCATCATCCATGCGCTTCTCCAAGGACTGTTTAAATGCCCCTAATGTGGCTGAGTTAACTATATTGGCAGGCAGGGCATTCCACGCCCTCACCACTCGGAATAAAGAACCTGCCTCTGACATCTGTCTTAAATCTATCACCCCTCAATTTGCAGCTATGCCCCCTTGTACAAGCTGACGTCATCATCCTTGGAAAAAGACTCTCACTGTTCACCCTATCTAATCCTCTGATCATCTTCTGTGTCTCTACTAAATACCCTCTTAGCCTTCTTCTCTCCAATGAGAAGACTCAAATCCCTAAGCCTTTCCTAATAAGGCCTTCGCTCCAGACCAGGTAACATCCTGGTAAATGTACAGTTGTACAACATACTGTTGTACAGTTGTATGTTCTTTGACCCTATTTACTGTTTTTTGCCCATACTCCGTCCCTTGCTATCCCACTCTGGATGTTGTTACCCAAAGAGCTGTCTTGTAATGCTGCCACCTCTTTTTGCTCTACAGTTCTACATTGCCCTCCTCCCAAACCCTCACCCCCCCCCCCCTTTAAATGTGTCTCTACATGGTCATAACTATTGGACTTGCCAGGGCACTGGTCCCAGCCCAGTTCAAATAAACAAAAACAGAAGTGTTTGGAAAAGCTCAACAGGTCTGGCAGCATCCGTAAAGAGAAATGGCAGTTAATGTTTTGGGTCCGGTGTCCCTTCCTTGGAATGGCGTGAAGCCTGTCCCAGCCGAACAGCTCCCTTCTACCCCAATACTCGTGTCAATGCCCCATTAACTGAAACCCATTCCACCCACACCAATCTTTGTGCAATGAAATTAACTGCCGACTTCATCCACTCGATTTGCCTGTGGCTTGGGTAGTAATCCAGAGATTATAACCTCTACCTTTTAATTTCGCCCCGAACTGTTCAGTCTTTTGACAGAACTCCTTTCCATTCCTAGCACTGACACTAACAACTGATTCCCTCCCTCCCATGTTCTTCTCCAGCCTTCAGATTTCATTTGCTCGTGGCCCATGGGCAACGCTGATCAGGCCAGCATTTGTTGCCCAGTAGCCATTGGCTGGGAGTCACGTGTGCGCCAAACTGGGTAAGGATGGCAGATGTGCTTCTCTAAAGGCCATGAGTGAACCAGATGTGATTGTACCACAATCAACAGTTACATGGTTACCGTTAGACTGGCCTGAATGGTGTCCTTCAGCCTGAGCAAGATAGCCTTCAGGATTCATGATCACAGCTACACAGCACAGTATCCATACCCATCTCTATTATGGATTCCTACTTGCTCAGACCATTTGAAAGCCACCCACGCCACTTGGCTCAACCACCTGACAGTCCTCAAGCTCATCTGGACACCTTGTCAAAGAACCTCAATTGCTGGACAGACAGGAACAACGAATCAGGCACCAGGACCACTGTTCACCTCAGAATCAGCTCCTCTGAGTCTTCAGCACTCTCCGACTCTGCTGATTTCATTCTCTTGGCTGGATGCTGTGAACTTGAGGAAACTCCCTCATTGGAACGCTTCAGATGGCAAATGCCTGGATGATCAAAGAACAAAAGAATACTCACAGCCTATGCCTCTGAGTAATTACAGTAACATTACAGGGAATCCCTCCCCGTGCAGTACAGCTCCGTGTGCAATTACAGTCCCATTACAGGGAATATCAGGTCTTTCCAAACTGCATAGACGGAGAGGTTTTCAGTTGTAACCACACTTACCTATCGGCTGGATGGTTTCCTGTGTGAAGGGACGGTTGACCACCAGCTTGGATTTGGCAGCAAAGTTGAGGGCAGTGAGGGTGTTAAAGTAGTGTTTGTATTCTGGAGCGATGTTGGCTATCATTACACTGTGGGCAGTGCCTCCTAGGGAATCCTAGTACCAAACCAAACAGATCATTGGAAGCAAAGCATATGACAGAAGCAGCAAGATCAGGAAGGAAGAATAGAACAACATTTAAACTCAATGATCACAGGGTTGAGCCACACATTTTACACCTGAATCTCCCTTTGTGCAGCCTTTATGAAAAGCCTTCTCAAAGCCCTGGTGAACCACATCCACTGGCTCCTCCTTATCCACTCTACTAGTCACATCCTTAGAAAACTTCTGTAGACTTGCCAAGCCTGATTTCCCTTTCGTAAGCCCACAATGACACTGTCCAATGCTGTCACTCTTTTCCTAATACTCTATTAACTCGTTTACAACAGACTCTAGAATTCTCCCCGTTACAGATGTCAGGTTGACTGGTCTGTAATTCCCAGTTTTCCTCACATCTGTGGGAACAGCTCCAAAGTCTACCAAATCTTGCAATTGGATCCCCAATGCAGCCAGTTGGATACAAATCTTGACTTGACTGCAGGAGACAGAGGGTGGTGGTCAAGGGATTTTATTTGTGAATGGAGGCCTGCGACGAGCAGTGTTCCACAGCTCAGTTCACTGTCGCTTGTCATTTATATAAATGACTTGGATGAGAATACAGGAGGCCGTGGGCACTAAGTTTACAGGTGACACAAAATTGGTGGCATAGCGGACAATGAAGCTTATCCTGAAGTACAACGGAACCTTTATCAGCTGGGCTAATAGCCGAGAAGAGGCAGACGGAGTTGAATTTAGATAAATGCAAGGCGTTGCATTCTGGTAGGACAAATCAGGGAAAGACTTATACATTCAATGGTAGGGGCCCTGGACAGTGATGATGCACAGAGAGACCTAGGGGTTCAGGTACATAATTCCTTGGGAGTGGCATAACAGGATGAAGGCAGCATTTGGCATGCTTGCCTTTGCTGTTCAGAGCATTCAGTGTTGAAGTTGGGGGGGGTCATGTTGGCGCTACACAGCACATTTGTGAGGCTACTAGTGGAGTACAGTCTGGTTACTCTGTTATACAAGGATATTATTCAACTGTAAAGGGCACAGAAAAAAAAACTTATCAGGACGTTACTGGAACTGGACCATTCGAGTTAAGAGGGGGTCTGGATGGGTTCGGCCTTTTTACAGTGGGAGCATGAGAAATTGAGGGATGACCTTGTAGAAGTTTATAAAATTGAGGGACATCGATAAGGTGAGTAGAAAAGGTCTTTTCCCGAGGGTGGGGGGCGGGGGGGGTGTGGTGGTAAGAGTTCGAAACTGGAGGGCGTAGGTTTAAAGGTGAGATGTGCGAGACTTACAAAGGGACCTGACGGGGAAGTTTTACCCCTTCTCATTGAGGGTGGTGCATTTATGGAATGAACTGCCGGAGGAAGTCCTAAATGCGGGTACAGTTACAAAATTTAATTGACATTTGGACAGCTACATACATGTGAAAGGTTCAGAGGGGATACGGGCTAAGGACAGGAAAATTGGTAAACCTGGTCCGCATGGATGAGTTGGACTAAAGGGTTTGTTTCCATGTTGTATGATTCCATGACTCTACAGTGGGATGCAGATTACCCAAGCCCCGTGGATTTTAATCGGGCTTCAATTCCATCAATTTTCCCAACACCCTTTTCCCTACTGATCCTGATTTGCTTCAGTTCTTCCCTCTTGCTTGACATTGCCCTCACCAACATTTTTGGGACACTATGTGGGTCTTTCTATGTGAAGGCAGAACCAAAATGCAGAATTAAAAATGACAAATGGAGACTGCTGGAGATCTGAAACACAAAACCAGAGGTTTCTGGAGAAACTCAGGTCTGGCAGCAGAGCTGAGGCAAGGTGGCCCAGGGTCTCCTGGACTGTCTGATGTCCATTACAAACCCATCAACTGACACTCTATTCATTGTGTATTTTCCTGCAGGGAGCCTCAAACATCTGCCTTTCTCCTCAACCAAGGATGCTCTGCCACACAGTTAAGAGGGCTCTGAGTCATGTCTCACCCTTTTCTCATATGACTGCCTCTTCCCCCCAGAACATAATTGAGTCCATCAATCCTCACTTGCTATTCCACCAGCCTCCACATCCAAAAGGGTGAAAAGCTGCCATTTTCAGCAGCTCCCAACAGACATATTTTCCCCTCCCTTGTCAGCATTCCACAGAGACTTTTCCCTCTGGGATACCCTGGTCCATTCCCAACACTTCCCCACTGTCTGTACAACTGCAGAAGGTGCAACACTTGCCGGTTTTACTTCCTCTGCCCTTATTAATCGAAGGCCCCAGACACTGCCCATGTGAAGGAACGATTTTACAGTCGGAGCCTACTGTATTTGCCACTCACAATGTCGTCTCGTCTATAAAAAGGAGTCACAGACTGGTGACCACTTTGCACCTCTGTTCTGTCTACAGGAACAACCAACTTTTTAGTTGCCTGCCATTTCAACACACCAGCGCTCACGGCCAACATGTCGGTCCCAAGCATACGACAACACTGCAAAGGGACTCAACCCAAGCTGAAGGGCAACACTTCCTCTTCCGTTTGTGGACCCGAGAGCCTTCACCGACGTTCACAATCTCAGAGCACTGACACCTGTTTCCACATTTATGACCCGTCCACCCACTCAGCCCAAGGGTTTCCATTGCCCAGGACTGCCCATGTCCACCCACTCAGCCCAAGGGTTTCCATTGCCCAGGACTGCCCATGTCCACCCACTCAGCCCAAGGGTTTCCATTGCCCAGGACTGCCCATGTCCACCCACTCAGCCCAAGGGTTTCCATTGCCCAGGACTGCCCATGTCCACCCACTCAGCCCAAGGGTTTCCATTGCCCAGGACTGCCCATGTCCACCCACTCAGCCCAAGGGTTTCCATTGCCCAGGACTGCCCATGTCCACCCACTCAGCCCAAGGGTTTCCATTGCCCAGGACTGCCCATGTCCACCCACTCAGCCCAAGGGTTTCCATTGCCCAGGACTGCCCATGTCCACCCACTCAGCCCAAGGGTTTCCATTGCCCAGGACTGCCCATGTCCACCCACTCAGCCCAAGGGTTTCCATTGCCCAGGACTGCCCATGTCCACCCACTCAGCCCAAGGGTTTCCATTGCCCAGGACTGCCCATGTCCACCCACTCAGCCCCAATATTAACCTATCCACTTTCTCCTCTTCCCTACCTTATCGTCAATAATCCCCTTGTCTGCCCACTTTGTTTTCGCACTCTCCAGGCTCTGCCTCTACCTATCGGCTCTATCCTTTCTCTCCTGCCCCCTGGCATCAGCATATATACCACTTATTCCCCACCCATCAGTTCAGAAGAAAGCGGAATGGATTTGATGTCCATGGATGCTGCCAGATCTGCAGAGTTTCTCCAGCAAGTTCTGTTTTTGTGTGTTATGTATTTGATTGGCCTGCCATCTCAGTGTTCCCCGTTATGAGTGCCTCCATTTCTGACTGTCAGGGACCTCCAATGGTCTTCACTAAACTCTCTCTTCACACAGCTTTTATAAAATCAATTTCTGTGTTTCCTTCATCCTGCTTTGCTGACATCCAAACTGCTCCCAATCTTCACGTCTGATACTTATTTTAGCTCATGTGTACACTCCCACCTTCGATCCAATTCCCCTGGTTAGCCACAGTTGGCTGTTGGACAAGTTCGAATAACAGGACTGCAGCTGTCAGACTTCGAGGCAAAGAGAACTTTTTGTTCTTGATATTACACAGCGTCAGCACTAACGAAGGTTAGATACCGAAGACTCTGCAGCAATGCAGAGTTACGGGATATTTATACAGAGAGACAAAGTCGTCAATGTGACAGATAACAGTGTTCACGTGATCCAAACCTCAACGTTCTCCAGAAATCTCATCATTTTCCTGAGCTGCAAGCTTTGTTCTTATGTTAATGTTTAGCTAACATGCACTTATTTTTCTGACTGGGGCAAAAATGTGATTAGGTTTTACGAAGATAGCAGTTAGCAAGAACTGGGCGGGGCGTGGGGTTTGAACACCCCTTTAACGTCATCTGTCACAGTCTTTTTGATACTGACTCTTCTCAAACCTTGCTAATGTCCTCCACATTGGGCCACCTTTCACATTTGTATTTTTTCAGCCCGAGAGCAAAGAACAGGTGTTGCGGTTCCCCTACGTACATTCTATAGATTTGCCATTATCTGCCTGCTTCACGTTCCCCAAACTATCATTGCCAGCTCATGCCTCATACCATCACAGCTTCCTCTGTTCAGATTCAGGAGCCTAGTCACCAAATCTACTACAGTACCCTCTACCTTCATTAAAGAGCTCCATCTCTGAACTGCTGAGCAAAGACTTTGCTTCCCACTGCGACAGCAACCTGCCATACAAATCCCTCAGCAGCTGACTCAACAAAAACTGAGGCAAGTAAATAGTTTTGGGATGAGTTTTACCTGCAGCAGGCGGGTTAGCTTGCTGTCCCTGTAGGGAATCCTGCACAAGCCCTGGTTTAGTGCATCCACCACTTTGCTCAACACAAACAGGGAGGTGTTAATGGCTCCACTCTCCTTTAGCCTGAGAAATATAGTGAAGTAACATTAAGACACAGTGACAGTTACTCCCAGCAATGTCATGTCCCACCCGCTTCTGGTAGCTGACCAAAACCTCCTTTTGTACCCTTTGCTGGCTTGCAATAAAATAACCTGATGGCAACATATACAGAACAGATAGCTGCAAGAGCTGTTCAGTGGAAGCGTTCAGTTCTGCCTAGAAATAAGGGACAAGATTATTATGAGGTTGATGATTGGTGGGCGGGGGGGGGGGGGTTTGCGGGCAGTGATCATCGGTGGAGACACTAAAGAAGAATTTAAAAAGGATATCTGCATCAAGAGAGAGAGAGGGTGCAAGAGACAAACAGAAGGAGATTCCATGTCAGGAGTTCACTGCACAGCTGGGAAGGCAGCTCAACTGCACAGATTCTGTGGGAAGGACTCATGAGCATGTGCACGGTTCTATGTGGTCAGAATCTAGGGAGAAAAGTTTGGGAATTATTAGACAGCTTAGCAATGGGGTCAGGACTCAGTAGTAGTCCTGGGAAAATCACCGGCTCTTTGTAAAGAGCTTGGAAGAACTTTATGAACATCAGTTCTTCAGAGAGGGTGGGAGAGTGAAGATTGGAAAAACAGGTAGAATTTGCTGAATGCAATGGGGTAAGCATGAAGTTGAGAAAATCCAGTGGTGGTATGGGCTTGGTGAAGGACTCGGGGTTGTGTGCGTGTGTGTGTCTGCTCAGTCGCCGACAGACAACCAGAACAGTTGCTGAGAAAATTCCATGACAGCGTGACTGGAGAAAACGTGGTTCAAGGCCAACGCAACAAGTGAAGAATGGTGATCCTGTTTGAAGTATAAAGATTTGATGGCCCCCTGTGTCATTAATGTCTGAGGGGAGTTGCTGAGCAATGATTTACTATTTAATGTGTACTGCGGGCTATTCCATCAAGATCTATTATTTGTCTTTAACAAATATTACTAACATCTACCAATAACATATGTTGCACACGTAATGGAGATTGATCTAAAGTTCTAACATTGGATTAACAAACAACTTCACTATACGTTGTTCAAGAATGTACAATCTTGAGGTATTTCCCCCATCAAGTTCCCTGAATCTAACAGTTGATTTGAGACAGGGTCCTGAGCCAGATCCTGCCAAAGCAGCAGTGCACCCACCTGACACCTTCATTCCCGGTCTTGCGATTATCCTTGGATCCTGCCAGGTCGATGAGGTAGAGTTTCCCTGTCAGCTGTCGGAACGGAGCCTCTCGCTGCAATTTCACCACCTGCAACAGAACCAGTACTGGATCAGGGCACGAGAACGTTACACAGAGCACTTGGGGGGGTGGGGGGGGGGGAAGGTGGGAGGAGGAGGAGAGACAGCAAAGGGGTGGGTAGGAGGATTTTGAAGTGGAGTTACACTCTGAGCACAACGGGACAGTGATCTTGTAGCCTCAGGTCCAAGCAGCAGCTACTGAGACATCATTTACAATACAGGAGTGAGAGGGAGCGTGTTGAGATACCGAGACAGACCAGAAGGGTATCAGCAACTGAAAAGTAAGTGAAAGAGCAACAAAGGGATGAGATAGAAGCAACGTGTCTCCTCTTTTCTGTACCTTGATCAGTAGCACAGAGTGACTGCGACTGGAACGACAATTCAGTTTGGTGCGGGCCGTGGTCCGTCTTTGTGTGGCAGGCAGGAAGAACTGCTCAAACTCCACGAAGCTGGTGATCGGTTGCTCCGTCAGTTTGGGAATGAAAATGTTCTTGTCTTGGTCCTCTCGGATAGGCAAATCCTGGTGCTTGGTCTCCAGCAGATCCAACACCTGAGACACGTTGGCAACGTTACCATCCTCCAATAGGCTGCTGGGACAGTGTAAGCAGACCGCGAGCTACGCAGGGGCTGGGGAATGGATTGCAGAGGTGGCACAGCCATGCGTCCATAAGCCAGAGCTGTTTTCCACATGGACAGGACACAGGGTCAAGGGGAAAAGCACCACGTGGTGCCCCCAGAGGTGGTGGCTCTTTACAACAATTGATGCTGGTTTCATGGTCACCGTTATTGTGTCTAACTTCTTCAGTGTGAGAATTTGACTAATTGAAGTCAAATTCCCCAGCATCCCCAGGTGGGATTTGAGCCTGGATCTCTGAATTCATGTCTCTCCTCTTCCCAACCCAACCCAACGAGGACAGTGAAGAAAACTCACCTTTTCCTGGTAGATCTCCAGGTAGGACATTGTGACAGAAAAACTCCAGGAGGGCCCACCCAGCTGGTCCCTCTGCTCCCGCACCATGCGAAATATGTCCAGCAGGGAACGAGGCACCACCCCAGGCTGCTTGGCACTGCCCAGCATCGTGTGGGTCTTGCCTGTCAATTAGAAAACAAAAACAGTTTGGGCTGTTCTCCAACTGCGGAGGCTCGGCAGCACACAGCCACTCACTCAGTTGCTTACCTGCTCCTGTAGGGCCGTAGGCAAAGACACTGGCATTCTGTCCATTCAGGATATGCGACAGGATCGGTTTCACCGAGTGCACATAGATCTCCTGTTGTGATGCGTCATCACTGTAAAATGCATCAAAACTGAAAGACAGGAGGATGGGAGGTTTAGTATACGTGTATAGCTGGGGAAATGCGCATAACCTTTCACCCATTCCCTCTTCTTCTGTGGGAAGCTGGGAATGTGCAGTCATGAGACCAGCCATGTGTTCATATTGTATGGTAGGGTCAGGGCTCTAAGAGCCAAGGGTTCCTGTTCCTATTTGAGATGCACAGCGCAGAACACAGCGAGGGACTATCTGATCAAGAGGGGGTCCTGGTTCTTCCACAGACTGATACCCAGACATTGCATTGGGCAGCAACACCTTTGAGATTTACAAGCGTTTGATTTTAAAATCAGTAGCTTAAAACCTTTCCCTGTTCAGAGGTAAACTCCCTACTGGAGAAAAACCCAGCTCCATTTTTTCAGATAAGCCAAATGAAAAAAGTGACAATTGCCCACTGCGGGGGAAAAAACTGTAATGTGTACCAAAACCAAAGACTAACTATGGGAATGGAAATAAAATAATGTTGGACAGGGGAAAAAGAGTGCCCAGCTGGCCTGAACAACTTCAAAAAGGTGCAGTACAAATTCAGAACAATAGCTATGAACAAATTTATGACTTTTTTTGGAAAAAGTAAAATCACTTTGCTCATGTAATTTGCTGCAGCTGTCCAGTTCAGGAAGTTAAATCATTCAATGGAGTGAAGTGTGACTGGGTGTTAACAAACATGTCAGTTATCACCACATGCTCCCTCACCATTGCAGTCAAATCTGCAGCTGGGTGAAGAGGTGGGCTGTTACTACTTACCTATGTTAGCAAGGCCCACAAAGCCTTGAATGCTTAAAGAACAGGTGCTGAAATGACAAAGATTTCTTAAGAAAATGAAAACAGTGTGCAACCTCCCACAACCTGCACACACACGGTCATGGACACAGAAAGACACAGTGGTTTGTTTATTTTTTCATAGGATCCTCAGATTGGAAACAGGCCTTTCAGCCCAGCAAGTCCACACTGACTCTCCCACCTAGACTCACCTCCCCCTTCCCTATTCCTGTAACCCTCGATTTCCCGTGGCCAATCCACCTATGCCTCACATCCCTGGGCACTACAGGGCAACATGGCACAGCCAATCCACCCTAGCCTGCACAGCTTTTGCACTGTGGGAGGAATCCGGAGCACCCAGAGGGAAACCAAGCAAACATGGGGAGAACGTGCAAAGTCCACACAGTCGCCTGAGGGTGGAATCGAACCCAGGCCCCTTACAACAGTGTTAACCACTGAGCCACCATGAAATTTTTAAAAAAATGAAACTCAGGAACCTCTTGCCACATCCCACCACACAAAGGGCATCACAACATTAACTAAAACCTGAGCGACTCTTGTTGCACAGTGGTTCTGTCCCTACTTATGGATCAGGAGGTTCAAGTCCCACCTGCCAATGAAACTTGCAACAGCATCTCTGAAGAGGCTGTCTGCAACATGTTGAACCCAATGCAAAAAAAACTACAAGTGAGTGAGAGTAAGATAATGACCAAATCAATTGTTATAGGGGGAGGAACTGCTGTCCCCAGCCAGAAGCCGGCTCTTAAACTCATCAGCCCACTATTTGATCAAGGACTCAATTTCATACTGGCTGAGTGTCACCATCACTCTCACCAGTTTGTCCCAATCTCTCGTCACAGGATGGTTTCCCCAAAAACCCCTCCCCAGCCCAGTGTGACTAGGTGTGTCTGGATTAAATTCCATCTGCCATTTCTCCACCCAAGTCTCCAGCCTCTCTATATCCTGCTGTCTCCCCTAACTTTAGGGTGAGGAGGGGTGTCAGTTGCTACCATGAGAGAACACCAAGCTCTGCAATCACAGTCCATTTTGACCTTACAGCCGTGTCGCCATCTCCGCTAGGCGGTGAAGGAAGGGAGAGCGTTTTTGGGTCTGTGCGCGGGACACTCACTTGTACTGCATGGTCTCCATACGACTCCTCCAGTTCACGATCTCCAGCGAGCGGGTGTCCAGGCCACGCACACAGGGGCCCTGCTGCTGGTCATCCTCGGTGGCCTGGTACGGCCGGAGGCGGACCACCACCTGCACCTGGCGGCGATGGTGTGGACCAGCCACCTTCCTGGAGGACTGGACGTCTGCAGGAGGTGGAGGAAAGCTGGACGTCTTCGACTGCATCTGGTGGGGAAAGAGAGAGAGAGAGAGAGAGAGGGAGAGGGAGAGGGAGAGAGAGCGAGAGAGAGAGAGAATAATGGGTTCATCACTATGCAGGGAGTGCCACGCTTTTATTCCTTTGTTGGAAGGGAGTGTCACCAGTCGGGTCCATTTACTACTCTTCCTAGTTGCCCCTTGATGGGGTGGGGGTGAGCTGCCTTCTTGAACCGCTGTACTTCACATGCTGTCAGTAAGACCCACAGTGCCATCAGGGAGGCAATTCCAGAATTTTAACCCAGTTAAAAAAGGAACAGCCGATATATTTCCAAGCCAGGATGGGGAGTGGCTTGGTGGGGAACTTGCAGAGGGTTGATGTTCCAACGTATCTGCTGCCCCTTCTCCTTCTGGATGGAAGTGACCGTGGAAGGTGCTGCCTGAGGATCTTTGGTGACTTTCTGCAGCATTTTGTAGATGGTACACACTGCTGCTACTGAGCATCGGTAGTGGTGGCAGTGGCAGATTTTGGACAGGCTTTTGGGAGTCAGCTGGTGAATTACTTGCTGCAGTATATCCAGCCTCTGACCTGTTCTAATAGCCATAGTATTCCTATGGTGAGTGCAGTTCAGTTTCTGGTCAATGGTAACCCCAAGGATTTTGGTAGTTGGGGTGGGGGGGGGGGTGAAATTCAGTGATGATAATACCATGGAATGTCAATGGGACAGTGGTTAGACTGTCCCACTAAGTGACAGTCATGGCCTGGCACTTGTACAGCACAAATGTCACTTGCCACTTGTCAGTCTAAGTGTGGACATTGTCCAGTTCTTGCTGCTTCTGGACTGCTGCAGTGTCCTAGGAGCCGTGAATGGTGAAGATTGTGCAATTATCGGCAAATATCCCCCACTTCTGACCTTACGATACAAAAGGTGGTCAATGATGAAACAGGTGAAGGTGGTTGAGCTCTGGGGTACGACCCTGAGGAAATCCTGCAGAAACGTGCTGAAACTGCAATGACTGAACTTGAGTGAGCATGACCATTCTCCTACATGCCAGGTACGACTCTAACCTGCAGCTCCCCGGTGCCCATTGATTCCAGTCTTGATATCACACTCAGTCGAACGGGACATTGATGGGGTGTGGATTTGTTGTTCCTTGAAAGCAGAGTTGCGGGTAGGCAGGTTGGTGAAGGCTGTGTTTAATATTCCATCTACGCTTCTTGTTGCCGTGGAAAGGCTGCCAACATCGTCATCGACCCCTCCAACCCTGGTAATATTCTCTTCCATCAGGCAGAAGATAGAGACTTGAACACATGCACCAACAGGTTCAAGAACAGCTTCTCTCCCCTGTTAATAGACTGCTAAACAGACCTCTCTAGATTCAAATTACTTTTGGTACACCTCTTGTGCAGTCGTAACATTGGGTGCCTCATTCTGACTGGGTGCCCGTCCTTCCGAAATAAAAATCAAAAGAACTGCAGATGCTGCAAATCAGGAACAACAAAGTTGCTGGAAAAGCTCAGCAAGTCTGACAGCACCTGTGAAGGAGAAAACAGAGTGTTAATGGTTCAGGTCCAGTGACCCTTCCTCAAAACACACACACACACTGAGGAAGGATCACCAGATCCGAAATGTTAACTTTGTTTCTTCCTTCACAGATGCTGCCAGATCACGTCTGTCCTTGTTTGCTATGATCTGTGACTGCTGCTCGCAAAACAAACAAAAAACTTTTCACTGTAGTTGGGTACACATGACAACAATAAATCAAATCAAAAGCTTGCGTTTATGGATCAGTACAGAGCATAGGACAATACAACACAGGAATGGGCTCTTTGGCCCACGACGTCGTGTCAAACATGATGCCGAATTAGACTATTCCTTTCTGCCTGCCCTCGGTCCATATCCATTTGCTTATCTAAAAGTCCCTTAAACACTCCTATCATATCTGCCTCCACCACCATCCCTGGCAGCACATTCTAGGCTCCCACCAGTGTGTTTCAAAACACTTGCCTCTCACATTTCCTTTCAATATTCTGCCCTCTCACCTTAAATGCATGCCCCTTATATTGTACGTTGCAACTCTGGGAAAATGATTCTGACCGTTCTCCCTACCTTTGCATCTCATAACGTTATAAGCTTCTATCAAGTCTCCCCTCAGCCTCTGCCACACCAGAGAAAACAACCAGTGATTTTCTAGCCTCTCCTTATAGCTCATACCCTCTCATCCAGGCAGCGTCCTGGTAAACCTCTTTTGCACCCTCCACATCCATCCGTTCGTGCGGCGACCAGAATTGAATGCAATGCTCTAAATGTAGCCGAACCAAAGTCTTACATACAAGTCAGGATGTCATGTACAGGACATTGGTGAGGCCGCTTTTGAAATACTGCATTCGACTCTGGTCTCTCTGGTATAGGGAAGATGTCACAAGGAGTGGCAGATGGAGTTTAATCTAGCTAAATGTAAGATGTTGCATTTTGGAAAGGCAAATCAGGGCAGGACTTATAAACTTAATGGTAAGGTACTGGGAAGTGTTGCTCAACAAAGAGACCTTGGAGTGCAGGTAGACAGGGTGGTGAAGGCAGCATTTGGTACACTTTTCCTTTATTGGTCAGAGCACTGAGCACAGGATTGATTAGAGACAAAAACAAACCGCAGATGCTTAAATCCCACGTAGGCAAACAGGAGGCTGGAAGAACACAGCAAGCCAGGCAACATCAGGAGCAAACGAGCAGTCAATGTTTTGGGTATTACCCTTCCTCAGGGCTGGAGACTTGACTTCTTCTTTCCTCCAGATACTGCATGGCTTGCTGTGTTTTTCCAGCCTCCCGTTTGCCTCCATTGAGCTTAGCAGTTGGGAGGTTGTGTTGCTGCCATGAATATTAGACCACTTTTGGGACACTGCCTTCAATTCCAGGCTCCCTGCTGTAGGAAGGATGCTGTGAAATTCAAAAGGTTCAGAAAAGAATTACAATGGCTTTGCCAGGGTTTGAGCCATAGGGAGAGGCTGGGGCTGTTTTCCCTGGAGCATCAGAGGCTGAGGGGGTGGCCTCACAGAGTTTATAAAACCATGAGGGCCAATGAGTAGCGTAAATAAACAAGGTTTTTTCCCCAGGGTGGAGGGGTCCAAAACTAGAGAAGCACAGGTTTAAGGTGGGAGGTGGGATTTAAAGAGGATATTGGGGGGATTGAGCTACAGGGAGAGGCTGAGGGGGTGACCTTATAGAGATTTATAAAACAATGAGGGGCATGGACAGGGTGGATAGACATGGCCTTTTCCCCAGGGTAAGGGAATGTCAAGAACTAGAGGGGCATAGGTTTAAGCTGGAGGTGGGATTTAAAGAGGATATTGGGGGGATTGAGCTACAGGGAGAGGCTGAGGGGGTGACCTTATAGAACCACGAAGGGCAATACAGGGAGAATGGCCAAGGGCCATAGGTTAAAGGTCAGAGGGTAATGTTTTTTAAAAACAAAATCCAAAGAGACATTTTCTTCACAAACAGAGAGCGCCACATATTGCCAGAAGAAGTCATACAATCATAACACTTAAAAAGACATCCTTACAGTTAATCGTTTACCTGTTTGTTTTTAATTCTCCTCGTGCCGGCCAGAACGAGTTCGCTCGCTCGTCCCAACCGCCGCCCGATTCAAATCTCACCAGAGCCCCACCCCTCAGACCCCAAGCGCCTCATCTGATTGGTCCGCAGCACTGTTGTCACGCGAACTCCAATGGCAGCAAAGCGCAGGCCCGCCCCCATGCACGAATGGGAGAAGCACCGCCTCCGATTGGCAGACGTAACCGTCAATCCTAGTCACACCGATCTACCGATTGGACGGGCGTCCATGTTGATTTCGTATCACAGCATTGATTGGTCGCTTCAACCGTCCATCATCTGTACGGCAAACTGTTCCCCTCTGAGGAGGAGGAGGGAGATAATGGGAACTGCAGATGCTGGAGAATCCAAGATAATAAAGTGTGAAGCTGGATGAACACAACAGAAGAAGAAGAGCAGGAAAGCTGCCGATTCGGGCCTAGACCGAGTCACCAGTCTTGTTTCCTGTCTCATTCACCTCCCGCCCCTAATGGTTCACATTGGCCGATTTAGCCATACGCTCTTCCCACCCTTCCGGTATTGACTGTCAATCAACTCTCAGACCGGCCTCCGGCGGATGGGACTTCCTGTTGACTTTTTCCCGCCCCTTCCGCTGTGCTGATGTCTCCTCCCATTAGTTCGTCGTGGTGTCAACCACCGGACCCTGTTCCCCATTGGTTTATGAAGCTGCCTATCAGTAGAACGGCCCCCGCGGCGGAGACGGGACATTCCTGTTCCCGCCCACGTTCCGACTGAGGTGTCTCCAAGTCGCTGCTTCAATAATTCCTTTTTACTCCCTCAGTCTCTGTGTATTCTTACCTATCACTTTCTGTAGGGCTTCTATCGCCGTGGTAAGCATTATTACTGCCAGGATTGTTACAGTGAACCAGCTCCTACTATCAGGAGGATTCCTTTGTGCCTGAATTTATTACTAACAGGATTATTACTGTCAGGAGTATTGGTCTGTGTCAAAGTAATTACTGCCGGAGTAATATCTGTCAGGAGTATTACTGCTGGAATTATGTCTATCGGGAGTGTTACTGACAGTGATCGCTATCCGGAATATTACTGCCAGAATGGTTACTGTCAGTAATATTACTGCCAGAATGGTTACTGTCAGTAATATTACTGCCAGAATCATTACTAGGCTGTAGCAGCAACTGCAAGTCCTGGAAGTTCAGAGTCAATACAGTGTGAGCTGGAGGAACACAGCAGGTCAGGCAGCATCAGAGGAGCAGGAAAGTCAATTTTTCAGATTGGAACCTTTTGTCAGGATGGAATTACTAGTATCAATTGTATTACAGTCTGCCAGTTATTACTAACAGGAATGTTACAATGTGCTAGTGTTGTTACTGATGGCATTAGTTCTGTGAAATTTATTCTTGTCAACAGTATTTCTGTCAAAGTTACCCTATCAGGAGGATTTCCATCCAAGATATCCCTGCTTGGTGTTCTATTTCTGGAGTTACTACTGGCAGGAGTTTTACTGTTTGAATTATTACTATCATGTGTGTTACTGCCTCAGAGGAATACTATCAGAATTATTGCTCTCAAAAGTCACAGTGATTGTGGGGGATTTCAATATGCAGGTGGACTGAGAAAATCATGTTGGCAGTGGATTGCAAGAAAAGGAGTTTGTGGAATGTCTACATGATGGCTTTTTGGATCAGCTCGTGGTGGAGCCTACAAGGGAACAGGCAATACTGGATTTAGTGTTGCGTAAAGAGGCAGACTTGATAAGGGAGCTTAAGGTGAAGGAACCCTTAGGAGGCGGTGATCATAAGATGATAGAATTTACTCTGCAATTTGAGAGGGAGAAGATAAAGTCAGAGGTAACGGTATTGCAGCTGAGTAAAGAGGCATGATGGAGGAGCTGGGCAGAATTGACTGGAAAAGGAGCCTAGCAGGAATGACCGTGGAACAGTAATGGCAGAAGTTTCTGGGAGTAATTCGGGAGACGCAGCAAAAATGCATATCTCAGGAAGGATGTACTGGTCCTGGAGGAGGGTCGTGAAAATGGTCCCTGGAATGGCAAGCTTAACTTATGAGGAATGTTTGAGGACTCTGGATCCATACTCATTGGAGTTTAGATGGATGAGGGGGAATCTAACTGAAACTTTCAGAATACTGAATGGCCTGAACTAAGTGGATGTTGGGAAGATGCTTCCAATGGTAGGAGAGACTAGGACCCAAAGGCACAGCCTTAGTTTAAAGGGAAGACCTTTTAGAACGGAGATAAGGAGAAACCTCTCGTTCTCTCTCTCGCGCGCGCGCTCTCGTTCTCTCTCTCTCGCGCGCGCGCGCTCTCGTTCTCTCTCTCTCGCGCGCGCGCGCTCTCGTTCTCTCTCTCTCGCGCGCGCGCGCTCTCGTTCTCTCTCTCGCGCGCGCGCGCGCGCTCTCGTTCTCTCTCTCGCGCGCGCGCGCGCTCTCGTTCTCTCTCGCGCGCGCTCTCGTTCTCTCTCTCTCGCGCGCGCTCTCGTTCTCTCTCTCTCGCGCGCGCTCTCGTTCTCTCTCTCTCGCGCGCGCTCTCGTTCTCTCTCTCTCGCGCGCGCTCTCGTTCTCTCTCTCTCGCGCGCGCTCTCGTTCTCTCTCTCTCGCGCGCGCGCGCGCTCTCGTTCTCTCTCTCTCGCGCGCGCGCTCTCGTTCTCTCTCTCTCGCGCGCGCGCTCTCGTTCTCTCTCTCGCGCGCGCGCGCTCTCGTTCTCTCTCTCTCGCGCGCGCGCTCTCGTTCTCTCTATCTCTCGCGCGCGCGCGCGCTCTCGTCTCTCTCGCGAGCGCTCGTTCCTCGCGCGCGCGCGCTTCGTTCTCGCTCTCTCTCGCGCGCAGCGCGCGCGCTCTCGTTCTCTCTCTCTTAGCGCGCGCGCGCGGTCTCGTTCTCTCGCGCGCGCGCGCGGTCTCTCTCTCTCGCGCGCGCGGCTCGTTCTCTCTCTCTGCGCGCGCGCTCTTCGTTCTCTCTCTCTCGCGCGCGCGCTCGCTGTTCTCTCTCTCTCGCGCGCGCGCTCTCGATCTCTCTCTCTCTCGCGCGCAGCGCTCTCGTTCTCTCTCTCTCTCGCGCGCGCTCCGCTCTCGTTCTCTCTCTCTCCGCCGCGCGCAAGCGCTCTCGTCTCTCTCTCTCTCGCGCGCGGCGCGCTCTCGTTCTCTCTCGCTCTCTCGCGCGCGCGCGCGCTGTCTCTCGGTCTCTCTCTCTCTCTCGCGCGCGCGCGCTCTCGTTCTCTCTCTCTCTCTCGCGCGCGCGCGCTCTCGTCTCGTCTCTCTCTCGCGCGCGCGCCGCGCTCTCGTCTCTCTCGCTCGCGCGCGCGGCTCTCGCTTCTCGTCTCGCTCTCGCGCGCGCGCGCTCTCGTTCTCTCTCTCTCTCGCGCGCGCGCGCTAGCTCGTCTCTCTCTCTCTCGCGCGGCGCGCTCTCGTTCTCTGTCTCTCTCTCTCTCTCGCGCGCGCACGCTCTCGTTCTGCTCTCTCTCTCTCTCTCTCTCTCTCGCGCGCGCGCGCGCTCTCGTCTCTCTCTCGCACGCGCGCGCGCTCTCGTTCTCTCTCTCTCGCGCGGCGCGCGGTCTCGTTCTCTCGCGCGCGCTCTCGTTCTCTCTCTCTCGCGCGCGCTGCTCTCGTTCTCTCTCTCGCGCGCGCGCTCTCGTCTCTCTCTCTCTCTCGCGCGCGCGCTGCGCTCTCGTTCTCTCTCTCTCTCGCGCGCTCTCGTTCTCTCTCTCTCTCGCCGCGCGCGCGCTCTCGTTCTCTCGCGCGCGCGCGGCTCTCGTTCTCTCTCTCTCTCGCGCGCGCGCGCTCTCGTTCTCTCTCTCTCTCGGCGCGCGCGCGCTCTCGTTCTCTCTCTCTCGCGCGCGCGCGCTCTCTCTCTCTCTCGCGCGCGCGCGAGCTCTCGTTCTCTCTCTCGCGCGCGCGAGCTCTCGTTCTCTCTCTCGCGCGCGCGAGCTCTCGTTCTCTCTCTCGCGCGCGCGAGCTCTCGTCTCTCTCTCGCGCGCGCGAGCTCTCGTTCTCTCTCTCTCGCGCTGCGCGCGCGCGCTCTCGTTCTCTCTCTCTAGCGCGCGCGCGCGGTCTCGTTCTCGCGCGCGCGCTCTCGTTCTCTCTCTCGCGCGCGCGCTCTCGTTCTCTCTCTCTCGCGCGCGCGCTCTCGTTCTCTCTCTCTCGCGCGCGCGCTCTCGTTCTCTCTCTCTCGTCGCGCGCACCGCTCGTTCTCTCTCTCTCTCGCGCGCGCTCTCGTTCCTCTCTCTCTCGCGCGCGCGCGCTCTCGTTCTCTCTCTCTCTCGCGCGCGCGCGCTCTCGTTCTCTCTCTCTCTCGCGCGCGCGCGCTCTCGTTCTCTCTCTCTCTCTCGCGCGCGCGCGCTCTCGTTCTCTCTCTCTCTCTCGCTCGGGGAGCGCGCGCGCGCTCTCGTTCTCTCTCTCTCTCTCGCGCGCGCGCGCTCTCGTTCTCTCTCTCTCTCTCGCGCGCGCGCGCTCTCGTTCTCTCTCTCTCTCGCGCGCGCGCGCTCTCGTTCTCTCTCTCTCTCGCGCGCGCGCGCTCTCGTTCTCTCTCTCTCTCAGCGCGCGCGCGCTCTCGTTCTCTGTCTCTCTCTCTCTCGCGCGCGCGCTCTCGTTCTCTGTCTCTCTCTCTCTCTCGCGCGCACGCTCTCGTTCTCTCTCTCTCTCTCTCTCTCTCTCTCGCGCGCGCCGCGCGCGCTCTCGTTCTCTCTCTCGCACGCGCGCGCGCTCTCGTTCTCTCTCTCTAGCGCGCGCGCGCGGTCTCGTTCTCTCGCGCGCGCTCTCGTTCTCTCTCTCTCGCGCTGCGCGCTCTCGTTCTCTCTCTCGCGCGCGCGCTCTCGTTCTCTCTCTATCTCTCGCGCGCGCCGCTCTCGTTCTCTCTCTCTCTCGCGCGCGCTCTCGTTCTCTCTCTCTCTCGCGCGCGCGCGCTCTCGTTCTCTCTCTCTCTCGCGCGCGCGCGCTCTCGTTCTCTCTCTCTCTCGCGCGCGGCGCGCTCTCGTTCTCTCTCTCTCTCGCGCGCGCGCGCTCTCTCTCTCTCTCTCTCGCGCGCGCGAGCTCTCGTTCTCTCTCTCGCGCGCGCGAGCTCTCGTTCTCTCTCTCTCGCGCGCGCGAGCTCTCGTTCTCTCTCTCTCGCGCGCGCGAGCTCTCGTTCTCTCTCTCTCGCGCGCGCGAGCTCTCGTTCTCTCTCTCTCGCGCGCGCGAGCTCTCGTTCTCTCTCTCTCGCGCGCGAGCTCTCGTTCTCTCTCTCTCGCGCGCGCGAGCTCTCGTTCTCTCTCTCTCGCGCGCGCGAGCTCTCGTTCTCTCTCTCTCGCGCGCGCGAGCTCTCGTTCTCTCTCTCTCGCGCGCGCGCGCTCTCGTTCTCTCTCTCTCGCGCGCGCGCGCTCTCGTTCTCTCTCTCTCGCGCGCTGCGCGCTCTCGTTCTCTCTCTCGCGCGCGCTCTCGTTCTCTCTCTCGCGCCGCTCTCGTTCTCTCTCTCGCGCGCGCTCTCGTTCTCTCTCTCTCGCGCGCGCGCGCTCTCTCGTTCTCTCTCTCTCGCGCGCGCGCGCTCTCGTTCTCTCTCTCTCGCGCGCGCGCTCTCGTTCTCTCTCTCTCGCGCGCGCGCTCTCGTTCTCTCTCTCGCACAGCGCGCTCTCGTTCTCTCTCTCTCTCGCGCGCGCCGCTCTCGTTCTCTCTCTCTCTCCGCGCGCGCCGCTCTCGTCTCTCTCTCTCTCGCGCGCGCCGCTCTCGTTCTCTCTCTCTCGCGCGCGCCGCTCTCGTTCTCTCTCTCTCTCGCGCGCGCCGCTCTCGTTCTCTCTCTCTCTCGCGCGCGGCCGCTCTCGTTCTCTCTCTCTCTCGCGCGCGCCGCTCTCGTTCTCTCTCTCTCGCGCGCCGCTCTCGTTCTCTCTCTCTCTCTCGCGCGCGCTCTCGTTCTCTCTCTCTCTCTCGCGCGCGCTCTCGTTCTCTCTCTCTCTCGCGCGCGCGCTCTCGTTCTCTCTCTCTCTCGCGCGCGCGCGCTCACGTTCTCTCTCTCTCGCGCGCGCGCGCTCTCGTTCTCTCTCTCTCGCGCGCGCGCTCTCGTTCTCTCTCTCTCGCGCGCGCTCTCGTTCTCTCTCTCGCGCGCGCGCTCTCGTTCTCTCTCTCTCTCGCGCGCGCGCGCTCTCGTTCTCTCTCTCTCTCGCGCGCGCGCGCTCTCGTCTCTCTCTCTCTCGCGCGCGCGAGCTCTCGTTCTCTCTCTCTCTCGCGCGCGCGCGCTCTCGTTCTCTCTCTCTCTCGCGCGCAGCGCGCTCTCGTTCTCTCTCTCTCTCGCGCGCGCGCGCTCTCGTTCTCTCTCTCTCTCTCGCGCGCGCGCTCTCGTTCTCTCTCTCTCTCTCGCGCGCGCGCTCTCGTTCTCTCTCTCTCTCGCGCGCGCGCTCTCGTTCTCTCTCTCTCTCGCGCGCGCGCGCTCTCGTTCTCTCTCTCTCTCGCGCGCGCGCGCTCTCGTTCTCTCTCTCTCTCGCGCGCGCGCGCTCTCGTTCTCTCTCTCTCTCGCGCGCGCGCGCTCTCGTTCTCTCTCTCTCTCGCGCGCGCGCGCTCTCGTTCTCTCTCTCTCTCGCGCGCGCGCGCTCTCGTTCTCTCTCTCTCTCGCGCGCGCAGCAGCTCTCGTTCTCTCTCTCTCTCTCGCGCGCGCGCTCTCGTTCTCTCTCTCTCTCTCGCGCGCGCGCGCTCTCGTTCTCTCTCTCTCTCTCTCGCGCGCGCGCTCTCGTTCTCTCTCTCTCGCGCGCGCGCTCTCGTTCTCTCTCTCTCGCGCGCGCGCTCTCGTTCTCTCTCTCGCGCGCGCGCTCTCGTTCTCTCTCGCGCGCGGCTCTCGTTCTCTCTCTCGCGCGCGCGAGCTCTCGTTCTCTCTCTCTCTCGCGCGCGCGCGCTCTCGTTCTCTCTCTCTCGCGCGCGCGCGCTCTCGTTCTCTCTCTCTCGCGCGCGCGAGCTCTCGTTCTCTCTCTCTCGCGCGCGCGAGCTCTCGTTCTCTCTCTCTCGCGCGCGCGCGCTCTCGTTCTCTCTCTCTCGCGCGCGCTCTCGTTCTCTCTCTCGCGCGCGCTCTCGTTCTCTCTCTCTCGCGCGCGCGCTCTCGTTCTCTCTCTCTCGCGCGCGCGCTCTCGTTCTCTCTCTCTCTCGCGCGCGCCGCTCTCGTTCTCTCTCTCTCTCGCGCGCGCCGCTCTCGTTCTCTCTCTCTCTCGCGCGCGCCGCTCTCGTTCTCTCTCTCTCTCGCGCGCGCCGCTCTCGTTCTCTCTCTCTCTCGCGCGCGCCGCTCTCGTTCTCTCTCTCTCTCGCGCGCGCGCTCTCGTTCTCTCTCTCTCTCGCGCGCGCCGCTCTCGTTCTCTCTCTCTCTCGCGCGCGCCGCTCTCGTTCTCTCTCTCTCTCGCGCGCGCCGCTCTCGTTCTCTCTCTCTCTCTGCGCGCGCGCGCTCTCGTTCTCTCTCTCTCGCGCGCGCGCTCTCGTTCTCTCTCTCTCTCGCGCGCGCGCTCTCGTTCTCTCTCTCTCTCGCGCGCGCGCCTCTCGTTCTCTCTCTCTCTCGCGCGCGCGCTCTCGTTCTCTCTCTCTCTCGCGCGCGCGCTCTCGTTCTCTCTCTCTCTCGCGCGCGCGCTCTCGTTCTCTCTCTCTCTCGCGCGCGCGCGCTCTCGTTCTCTCTCTCTCTCGCGCAGCGCGCGCTCTCGTTCTCTCTCTCTCTCGCGCGCGCGCGCTCTCGTTCTCTCTCTCTCGCGCGCGCTCTCGTTCTCTCTCTCTCTCGCGCGCGCGCGCTCTCGTTCTCTCTCTCTCTCGCGCGCGCGCGCTCTCGTTCTCTCTCTCTCTCGTCGCGCGCGCTCTCGTTCTCTCTCTCTCTCGCGCGCTCTCGTTCTCTCTCTCTCTCGCGCGCGCGCGCTCTCGTTCTCTCTCTCTCTCGCGCGCGCGCGCTCTCGTTCTCTCTCTCTCTCTCGCGCGCGCGCTCTCGTTCTCTCTCTCTCTCGCGCGCGCGCTCTCGTTCTCTCTCTCTCTCGCGCGCGCGCTCTCGTTCTCTCTCTCTCTCTCGCGCGCGCGCTCTCGTTCTCTCTCTCTCTCTCGCGCGGCGCGCTCTCGTTCTCTCTCTCTCGCGCGGCGTCCGTCTCTCTCTCGCGCGCGCGCTCTCGTTCTCTCTCTCTCGCGCGCGCGCTCTCGTTCTCTCTCTCTCTCTCGCGCGCGCGCGCTCTCGTTCTCTCTCTCTCTCGCGCGCGCGCGCTCTCGTTCTCTCTCTCTCTCTCTCGCGCGCGCGCGCTCTCGTTCTCTCTCTCTCTCGCGCGCGCGCGCTCTCGTTCTCTCTCTCTCTCTCGCGCGCGCGCTCTCGTTCTCTCCTCTCTCGCGCGCGCGCTCTCGTTCTCTCTCTCTCTCGCGCGCGCGCTCTCGTTCTCTCTCTCTCGGCGCGCGCGCTCTCGTTCTCTCTCTCGCGCGCGCGCTCTCGTTCTCTCTCTCGCGCGCGCGAGCTCTCGTTCTCTCTCTCTCGCGCGCGCGAGCTCTCGTTCTCTCTCTCTCGCGCGCGCGAGCTCTCGTTCTCTCTCTCTCTCGCGCGCGAGCTCTCGTTCTCTCTCTCTCGCGCGCGCGAGCTCTCGTTCTCTCTCTCCTCGCGCGCGCGAGCTCTCGTTCTCTCTCTCTCGCGCGCGCGAGCTCT